>NW_019174704.1:2396893-2474393 GCF_002260705.1 Seriola dumerili
ATATCTTGTTGGGTAGCATAAGCACATAAGCATCAGCAGTTGATACCAATTTTCACCCAGGCTGTAAATGCCCAAACTTGTACAAAATATTTCAACCCTAACATTTAAGTTATTGTAGCTAAAGCCCTTAATCAGATGCAAATGTTGCTGAGTTGAATAAATTAGATGATGCTGGGAACTTGTTTGAAAATAAAGCTGGGAATTTCCCAGTTTGTAAGCACAGGGTTTGTCTCAGTCAGCAGCAGTAATATTTTTGAAATACTTAGTGTTATAATAGTAAAACAGGAAACTTGGTTTACAAATATTAGTATTAATTTAGTGATCCAGCACCCTGGCAGCGCAAGGGGATTTATTCATCTGCCAGTGCTGTGCATCTAAACAACACTGATCCAAGTGGGGTTTTTATTTTCCCTTTTCTCAAAAATTGTAACAATTTCAGTTCTCTTTCTCTGTAATAAAGCAGACACATGGTAACAGTACAATATAAATCATCAGATGGGGGGGGGGGGCTGTCACCACCTCATACTGCTCTGGTTTAGTCACACCAGGATTTACAGTAGACGAAAGCCGACGGCTTCACTGCAGGAGTCAGGAATCTGTGTGGTTCTGCAGAAAACGCTTCTACCACAACAACACTGTAGCAACCCCGTCGTCTTCCCCACCATCACGTCATGGAAACCTGAGTGTGTGTGTGTGCGCGCGCGTGCGTGTGTGCATGTGTGTGTGCATGTGTGTGTTTCGGTTTGAGAGAACAAAGGGGGGTGAATGTGGTTAGAGCAAATCCTTATCACCACAGCTCAACGCACATACACACTCCCTGCAGCTTTGCATTTTGACAGCGTTCTCATGCCCATCTGCTTTCAACTTTCTCCATTCATGCGATGTGGTAATGGGCGCCTTTTGATGGTGAACTCTAACATTTAGAAATCACTTTCTGTTGCACTCTTCCTCCCGCTCTCCCTCTTTCTCTGTCTAAATATGGCCTAGCGCCTTTCCTTGCGGTTAAACCTGGTGACTCATATCATATTCTGGTAATGATCATGGGATCCTGTTAACTGCTTTGATGCTGCACTCAGTGGTACACAAGTCTGCTTTTGAATATAACACCTCACTAAGCACATCACTTCACTGCTGCTGTATATTAGGTAGATGCAGTGAGTTTGGTGCAGACCAGGACGATAGTGTACATGGGTGATTAATACTACCTTATAATGTTTCAGGACACTGTGTCAACACCATGTGGTCGGGAGGTCACTAATAGTGCTAAATAAAAACAATAACACTTGTATAGCATATTAATTATATTAATTGGAAAGATGAGTGGTATTCCCTGCTCTCAAATAATAAACTGTTTATCATTACACAGTTGCATTAACCAACACAAATATAAATTCCCTTCGCTTCTTGCTGAGAGTTTGATGAAAGGATCAATATCATTATTAGTCTTTGCTTTAACTATGGAGCTAGAGCCTGGAGACAGTTAGCTTAGCATAAACATTGTAAGCAGAGGGAAGCAGCTAGCCTGACTCTCTCTCCAAAATAAAAAGAAGTGCACTCATTTAACTTCGTTCTTATGAATATTTTCTAAAAATAATCAGGAGCCAAGAATTTAATACATTTTCCAAAATGGATTTGTGCTGTTTTAGACATGTCATTCATATACAGATGTACATGGAGTGACACTAATACTTTTCTGTTGTTCATTATGATCATGCAGTGTGTGTCCATCTGTTCATTGACCTCAGTGTGAGTGATGCATCTTCACTGAAGCCTGCTGACATTTACCATCCACACTTTATTCACAGATAACTCTCTCTGACTGTTCCTAGGAGGAAAAAGAAGTGCATTCGCTACCTTCAAGGAGGAGGCTGCCCCAGCCCAACTTCTTCAGATTTAAGTGCTATAGACTCTCCCCCCTCCTCTTCCCCCGCCCGCCACCCTCTCTACCAGCACCAGCGCCAGCGCCCCCACTCCCCGGGCTGCTCCCCACCGCCCACCTCCCCGTCAACACGCCTTCCCTTGTCTCCGCCAACGCACACACGCTCGCACACACGCTTGCCCCTGGAGCAGTCTGCTGGCAAGCGCAGTGACTTCCAGCAGCCTCCAACAACCAAACACACCCACACACACCTGGAACTGTCCGGCAAGCAGACGCACAGCTCGACGACTGCGCTGTCTGCTGCCAAGGCCGCGGGACTTTCTCTCAAAGTGCTAACAGAGACTCAGTGATCCAGTCGGCACACATCCCTGACCCTGTTCAGCTCAGCATCCTCCAGAGCCATGAAGATCACCTTCCTCCACCTGCCTTCATTCTCACATTCATCTATACCTTTTGTCAGATTTAAAGAGAGAGAGTGACCGAGGTAGGAAGGACGGTGGGGCCATCCTTCAGTCCATGGTGACAGCCGGCATTGGCCCATAGTGAGATATTAGCTGTGTCTTAGTTGAGAGGCTGATTTCTCCAGAGTCTGCGTTTCAAGGCCAAGTACATCATTGACAGGTCAACAGGGCTTAGTCCTTCTCGAAGCCTCCTTCACCCGTTCGGTTCTTTCATCAAGCATTCAGGAAATCCTTGGCAACCTGAAAGACATCATGTTAACCAGACATGTGGTTCACCAGTCACTGGGAGATATAACACATTATCTAAACAAATGCAAGAGGCTGTTTTAAAATGCAAAAATAATCTATTTATTATATGTACAAAAAGAAACATACCAGCTTCTCCCTATGAGAGTGACTTCTCAGTAATGAACTTTGAAATTATTGATTTGGAAGTTGACCAAGACCAACTGAATACTCCTGAGTATTTGCCCATGAGGCTGACCTGTCCCATTTGGAAGAGAAGGCAAAGACTTAGCCTGGAGGGTCCCGCCCCTGAATTGGTGACTGAAACCCTGCCAGCTCCAGACCACACAACTCGAGTTGTTCGGAGGCAGTCCTGCGCTGAAGGCAGAAATCATCTGGAGCCTAAAACAAGTGGTTGTTTGGCTCCATCTGCTGCAGTTAAACTCTGCTAAAGTCATTAGTTTTACCTTAAGGACTGCTGTGCCTCTGAGAAGTAATTTTACAAATAAGTCATTAGCACCTTCGCGCCTTTTTCTGTTTTTTTGTTTGTTTGTTTTACAGCTGACCCTGTGCTTTGACCTCCATGACAATCATAAAATGTTTTGCAAATGAGCTCTTAATCAAATGAACCACATCAACAGGCCTGGAAAAAAAGAAGAAAAAAAGGGCCAGATTTACCTTGCAGAGAGAAGTCAAGCAGCAAGAGCTAACTTGGCATCAACGCGAGAGAGAGGGTTGTTGCACAAGACTCACAGTGTTGTTACATACGTGTTTTCCCCCACATGTGGGGGCCCATAGTGACAAAGGAGAAGCCACCGCCTTTGCCTCTTTTACATATCACCATTACAGCTATCACTGACATACTACCCATCATCCATCACTATTACTGAGACCAAACCGTTAATCCATGAGAGGGGAGCAGAGACCAACAGCCAGCCAGCCTGACCAGCAGAACCTCAGCTCTGAAGAGGGACAGAGTCACTCTTGTAGCTGCCATTTTGTTAACTGTTTGTTTCATTACCTGTCCAAACATTTTGATAAATACCTGTGCAGCTCCTTTGACAGAAAAAAATTGATTTAAAGCAGGAAAAAAAAAAAAGTCTCAGATTCACGAGAGAATTCCCTCTTTCAGTTACAGTATTTCTTTTAGGCACTTTCACTGTCAGTCTCTTGCTTTATCAACTCTTACATTTTTGTTCTGTTTTCTCCTAATTTGAGGTATTTGTGTATAAATCTGTTTTTTTTTTTTTTTTTTAAGGTCAGATATTTTTGCTGGTGAGGAAACCCTCGAAGACAAGTCTGTTTTCCTTTGACTGAACATTTTGCAGCTCCATTAACTAATCTGAGACCAAATGGGTACTATTATATTGCATTGTGTTGTAAAGTTTTATAAATGTTGCAATTCCCTATTATAATTAAACTTTTATATGTTTTTATGTAAAAAAAAAAAAAAAAAGTGAAATGACTAAAAAAAAAAAAAAAACTTCTAGTTTCGACCATTTCTTAAAGCAATACATTTTGTGTTTGTCCTCTTGTGCAGAGTTTTACTTTTGGTCAAGTGTTACTGCAGCAGCGTTCAAATGATATCTTATGTTCTCAATCTGTGCATGTTCCAACTTTAATGTAACAAGAAGACATTTTGACTAAAAAGGCTTTAATTTACTGTTCTGCTTGAAGCTTCAGACTCGGCTTACAACTCTGTGGACAAACTGTAGGCTGAGCTTTTGTACAGCAAAACTGTTTTCCTCCAGCAGAGAGAGCTCTTGTGCTAGAAATAGCTTGTTAATTTGAGGTCGTTCACATCAGTAGTGGGAACGCCTCAAACATGTCTTTTGTATTTTTTATGCCTTGGACGCCTCTGATGTATTACTTGTTTGTTTGTTTTTTTTTTGGTTGATGTATTAAAAGTGTTTTGAATATCTTGTCCATGTCTACTGTAATTAAAACAAGGTTATTTCGAGAATTATTATAGTGGGACATAAGTTTAAGGCCTCGCTCCTCAGCCCCTAGTACCTTCAAAACAAATAACAGACACCGACCTTTTTATATGTTTTATTTACTCCTTCAGTATATGTGTAACCATCCAAAAAGCCAGCTTATCTGAGAAGTTTCCTATTCAATACAACATGAATTAGAAATGAGTTACCCAACACTGTGTGACGACACACACGTACTTCAAGTCCAGAGGACATTAAGCGAAAAAAAACAAACATCTTTTCCACCTCAAACCTCACTTTTCCTTTTAACACCTCATCCCTCTCTTAACATGGTTTCACAGAACAAATGCATTTACTGGGCAAAAATAATATTCACCCTTTCATTTCCATTGTCAAAAAAGCCATTTTATTTAATCAATTAACCTAAAAGAAAACAAACATGTCCAGTAAAAAAGACAACCATAGCAATTAATAATAGGGGAAATATGAAAGGACTGTCTTCTAATCTTTAAGGGTACAAAGCCATGAAACCAGGACTTTTTATTTTATGTGAATACACAACATGAGAGTTTGGAAACAGAAAAGAGCTTCTTTACTTAAATTAATAAACACCACACAGGCAAGTTAAAATGGTCATGCTATTGGTATACAGAAATTGAGGAAAGGGGATGTGGGCATGTGGCTCTAAATATACTAAATGTAAATATTAACAAGTATGAACAACGCCAGTGCAACCAGTTAGCAGGGACAATCCTTTTCAGTGTGGTAGTGTTGGCAGGATCTTCCCCTTTACTTCTCTTCACACCACTGGTTCTCTTTGCGTACCTGTGGATGAGAGGAGCGACAAGAAAGAGTCAACTCTCAAAGCTGTGATTCCTCACACAGGTTAGAAAGGTTTGATTTTATTTATGTTTTCTTTTCTTTTCCTTTTTTTAATTTATCTTGAGCAACATTCCAAAGCAATCCAGTTCTCATGAGTTACACCGCCGATCAAAAGTTTTAGCACACCACTTGAACCCCTTGGAGCTGATTTAGCATGAACTGTACAGAAGGTGAAAGCAAAGCAACCTGCATGTGCAAAACATTTGTGTGAATTTCTGCAACAGTGTTGGGACAAACTTTCTGAACTATATTTGAATGCCATTGTATACAGAACACCTCTAGTGTGTTCGTCTGCTGAGTGGATTAAATGTAGGATTTAAGATTCCATGATTTCTTTATTAATTAAACAGACATTTCAATTTCAACAACAGGGAAAAGAAATCAGGTGTTCTAATACTTTTGACCGGTAGAGTATATAAGACCTTTTCTGACAGACAGATGATGGATGGAATAACTACCTGGGCTTCCTCCTCCTCTGTGAAATCATTTTTGATGTTGAAAGTCTTCCTGATCTCCTCTGGGGTTTTGCCTTTGATCATGTTGGCCACCGTCTTGCAAGTGACATCTAACAGGCCTTTGATGTCCAAATAGTTGGCAGCCTAAACAGAGAAGACAACAGTGAGATGAAGAGGAGCAGAGGGAGGTGGCAGGGAGAGGAAGGCTATAAAAGGACGGAATGACACCTTAGACTTTCAAGGGAAATATCAACACTTACAGGTTTATTAACCAACCAACCGAGAGCATTTTGTTTTGGATTCACGTTAGGCACCAAAGTAAAGAGACCTAGCTAAGGAAAAACATTAATGCAGGTGTAAATGCACACAGAATGCACTGTGATCAGAATGCGATTGGATCGGTCAGACCATATCAGTAGGAGGAGGTTGTGATCAGAAGAAAGTTGAAAGGTGCTAAGGCTAAGCAAGCCCAGGAAAAGCTACAAGTAGTAGTAGTGTGAAAGTCTTCCTTTGCAAAAAGATATTCAAAAATGAATGTTGTCATCCATAATATTCATTCCCTTGACCTGGGACACAGCAGCCCTGTCAAATAATTGCATATTCAGATTCAATCACACACGGGCAGAATCGAGCTAATGAGAAAGATCCTGTAGATCAGATGTCATTATCCACTTACAGTATCCAGATCACGTATTAAAACCAAGTCTGAGCAGAGCCTACGGCTTATCACAACACAACGCAGCTGTTTATGCCACTATGATAACTCTAGTGTGTTATCATGACAACAATCATTTTATCCTTTGCCACGCAAAACCATGAGGTAAACAGTAGCAATAGTAATCTTCCAGGATTGTATGCGTTCATGTTTTAAAAAACAAAAAAACAGATAACCAGACAAAAACAGCACTTGATTGAGATCACTAAACAAAACATCACCTCCTGCTGTGTTCCAGTGAACTCACATCCTGTCATAACCTCTTGAACTTTACATACACCATTCAACAGCCACCGACAACGCTTTGCATTCATTTTCATTTTCATATGACCCGGGAGCACCTGCACCTCTGCCTCTAAAGCACCTGTGCATGTAAACACATTCAAACAGCCGGGGGGGAGGTGCTGTTTAAATCCACTCAAGTGACAGACACCACGACTTGTGTTTCACTTCCTGGAAGCCCATAGCTATGGCAACACCTATTTCCTAATCTCTGCTTGGGTTACCTTTCACGTGTTCTGCCTGATTTTCCTTCACATGTTGCCCACAGAAAACTCCCTGTTGTTTTTCCACTTAAAAACAGTCCTTTCAAATCCCTGCCTCTTCTGCGGCAGTCACCCAAACCACCCATCTCCCAGCTGTTGCTAAGCAACTTTTATATCTCTGTTAACAAAATGAAAACTCAGTACTTTGCCACAGTAGTGAGTTAAAAAAAACAGACTGCAGCAAAGGAGGGATCACAAAAGAAATGCACACAAGTAGATGACAAAAGCTGGCACTAAAGCAGAGGAGAATGTCACAGTAAAGGTGATTCACAGTATATCAAATCAGGATTTCAGTGGCTTTTCATGAGTTCCTGATTTTCTGATGCTTCCTCACTGTCAACAACTTAAGGGGATAACTTGGGATCAGTTAGCTCCAAAGAGCGAGTTCAAGCAAGGCAGGGTTTTTGTTCGCCCACTGAAACTAATTCTGCTACAATCACCCTGGATTAACATTTTTGAAAAGCTCTGGTTCAAAACTGGAACACTAGTGAACAGACAGAAACGAGCAATATCCTCACTGTAGAGATGTTCTGGTTTGTCTTTGTGTTCCACAGAGCGCTCGGGCTTGTTGAATATAAAATGTTATTAAACAGAACACTGTTTAGTGTCTCCGCAGATTGATGACATGACATTATGTGGAAAGGTTTTTGCGCCAAATTAAACCCACATCACAAACAGAATGAGTGAAATGAACATTGACATTTTTATATAAACAGAATTCTCACATAGTACTGGTTAAGAAACGTTGTTCAAATGTAATGGTTAAGGTTAGTGTCGGCTTCCTGGGAATTAATGTACAGAGCATTCAGAGAGTCTTCATAACCATTGATTTTTTTTTTTCACATTTTGTTATGTTGCAGGCTTATGCTAAAACTGACAAAAAAAATTCCTTCATCATCTGCACTCAATACCCCATAATTAAAGTGAAAACAGAATTTTACAAATGTTCTCAAATTTATTAAAAAAAAAGGGAAAAAACAGAAGTATCACATAAGTATTCAGTCCCTTTGCTATGACACTTATGCTGTAAAATTTAGCTCAGGTGCCTCCCATTTATCTTGATCACATGTTTCTACACCTTGATTGGATCCACCTGTGGTAAATTCAATTGATTGTACATGATTTGGAAAGGCACACACCCATCTATATACAGATTGTGTGGTGGCACAGAGGAAACCACACATGACGCTTACAATTATTTGTCCTTCTGGAAGTTTCATCTCTACACAGGTTCTCTGGAGCTCAGCCAAGGTGGCCATCGGGATCTTGGTCATCTCTCTTACCAAGGCCCTTCTCTCTTGATCACGCAGTTTGGCAAGACAGCCAGCTTCAGGTACAGTCCAAACTTAGATTGTTCTAAACTTATCCCATTTAAGAACTACGGAGTCCACTGTGCTCTTCCTTCAACCTCATGTTTTTTGTTTGTTTTTTTTGTTTTTTTATTTTACCATAAGGCTCTCTGAACACTTCCTGAATACACTGTAGCTCAATCTAATGTAAATGTAATGTAATGCAAACTGTATTTACCAGAATGAGTTCAAACAAGGTGCCTTGGTCCACTTTAAGGAACTCCTGGTCCCACACAGGAATGTCATCTGTCCTCTTCTCCTTGTTCTCATCGTCCTCAGGAGGAGGAGGGTCATCTTTGTGATGAGTGCACCACTGAATCACCTGGGAAAAAAATGTGTGCGGGCAAACACAAACACAGGCAACTTTAATCAAGGTAAATAAATATGCACGGCATCTTTCATCTCTACATTTAAAACTGTGCACAAAAGGTTTAAATACCACACTAAAATTGTTCCTCTCATATAGTATCACTGTGCGACTTCTTTCTCTTGCTTGTTTTATTCTTTTGGTTTAGAGAAATGTGTTAGATACAAAAATTCAACGTCTCCAAATGGATTAAGAGCATTAGAATCTTAAAACCCTATTATTTAAATAACTGTATGTCTGGAATACAAGCATGAACTTGTTGAACAGACAAAGAAACAGGCCTTCAGATCCCTCTGCTCCCACAAACACGATTAGTCAGTTTACTGACAGGAACAATTTAGCAAGGCCAAGAAGGAATCAAATAGCTTGTGTTTCAGTGAGTGATAGATTAACAGTAAAAAAAAATTATAATTTTGACAATGTTTTGACAAACCACAAACACACTCAGTTGTCAGTTTATTAGTTCCAACTTGTTAAAACAAAGCTGTGTGTGTGTGTGTGTGTGTGTGTGTGTACTACTAGAAATATTATCATTATCCTGTGTTCCATTATCCTGCAGGGGTTTTCATCAGCACCACAAACTACACGCTCCAAAATGACTGAAGTTGAATCAACACCTCTCAAAACAGCTTCAACAAAAACTCATAAAAAAGACTAACAAATTGGCATGTGAGTGCAGAGTACATGGATACAAAATTCAATCTGTTTTTATAGAATTTTTGACTTAAAGCAGCATCATCTCCCCTTCATGTACAAGTCAGATGAAAAACACCCATGGCAATCACTAACTCATGCTTTTTGCTCAAGAAGGGAAAAAAACACCCAAACTACTACTGGAAGATTTATGTTGACCATACACGAGTTTTCTTTATTTGAACATATCATTTGTGAATGTAAATCATTATTGACAACACTGAATTTAACAATTCAACATGAAGGAAACATGTCTAGACATTTTTGAGCCCTCAGTGGGCAAGTTTGACAGTAACAATACTTCAACAAAACAAATCTTTTTTTTAAGTACAAGTCTGACATAGACTGTTTGTCATCATAGGTGTGTGAACATGTGTGATGTGATATGGTCTGTGTGTGTGTGTGTGTGTGTGTGTGTGTGTGTGTGTGTACTTTGTACCTTCTTGAGGATGGCAGCGTTCACATTAGGGAGGGGAACTGGGTCATCGTCTCCTTCATCATCCATTCCCAAATCTGCCAAAGAATCAATGAATGTCACATGTGAATGTCACACATCTGTCTGCACTGTATCTACCAGAAGATGTGGTGCATTTATTTAAGTAGAATGTAACCCCTAGATTAGTGCAGGGGAAAATGCAATGGACTTGAGAGTTTATGATCATTTGAAAGTTATACCTTCTAACATGGTCTTGATGGTGACAGACTGCTTGGCTATCTCAACGTCCACCTCGAAGATTTCCCCATCCGAACTCTGTAGTTTTATTGTGGGCATTATCTGTAGAGTGCAACAATTGGAATAAATAAATAAAGACAGTAAGTTGTAGCTACATTAACACATGTGTACAAACTTTGATTAGCCAACAAAATAAACTCACCCTTTACAGATGACACTAATTCTACGTCTGGTTATTGCTAACGCTACAGCTATCTAACTACTTGACAACTTGTGAGTTATCCCGGAATAAACGGTTCACATAATTAATAATTAATATCTACTGTGGTAACGATACACATGGAAGAAATGTTAACATATTCTAAGGTTACCTACGCGGGCGTTGTTATTAGCAAAATCAAATCAACAGACAAGTGGTTAGCGAGAAGCGCTACCGTTACCAACAAGCTAACCTACGATACATTTAGCTGCCTATTAACACAGGCTAACCGAGGGTAATGCTAACCAAGTAGCTGGCTTGATATCAGATACCTTTCATAACTGAAAACCCTAAAGGGGATTCCTATCATGCATGAAACACCAGAGAGTGCTGTGCGTTTTGGACAACGAAAAATAATCTGGGTTTAACAGTGAACTAACCGGGCAGCTAGCATTACCACGCACAATGCTAGCATATTAGCTTAACGTTGCGCTAGCGCCCTGCTACGTCAGTCAGGCCTCTTAGCAACCACAATCAGGCAAATAAATATGCAAACAAAATATAAAAATAATCGTTTTGATCTCAGTCTTCACAGGTGAACAAAATATAAAACGGCACATTCGATTTTACCGTTAATGTTTTAATTCAGATCCAGAGGTGAAAACTCCTCTGTAGTCAACAGCGGGGCCTGGCAGACGCGGAGGCACCGTAGAGCGGCTGGAAGTCTCTGGATCAACCTGGTGAGCCTGCCGCTCAGAGGCTGACGATCGCTTTGTCAGATGCTGGAGGGAAAGAAGGGGGGTGGCCGCATGAGAGCAGCTTTTCCTGTTTATCTAACCCCGTTTTCATTTTTTTTTTTTCAAAGCTTGACATGTGACGCACTAGTATGGGAAATGTTTTACTTATTTATGTTTATCAAATATATACACGATCAAGTTTAGAGATCAAGCAGATTGATATTGGACTATCGTTTTGTGTGATACAAAGAATGTGCTTGATGCCCAACCCTTTTCTATTTAAGCAACAGAGGACTGTTAAATAGGTCTCAGTTATTTAAATGAAACTAACTGAGAGGTTTAGAGTGTCTCTTCACCGGGAGCGCAAACAACTGGGAAAAATCTGAAACATGAAAAGGAGACACAACTAGACGCTGTTTTATACACTTACCATAAGTGTTTTATATCAAATATTAATATGAAAAGTTACTTCAGCTATCATAAATGTAGTGCCGTGAAAAGAACAATACTTCATTCTGAAATGTAGTGGATTAGAAGTGTAAAGTACTAAACATTACGCCAGTCAATTAAAGTAGACTTCAAGTACCTCAAAATTGTATTTAAGTACAGTCATTTTGTAAATGTACTTAGTTACTTTCCATCACTGTATTTGGGATACAATATATTAAAACTTGTCTTGTCCAGTTAGTTTTACAGTTTTGAAAAATAAGCTTAAAATCTGTGTGCATGATGACTGTAGTTACTGTGTTGTATAATGTAGTGATAAAGCTACCATGGAGTGGCGCTTTTTCCTCAGTGCGCATCCTTTCCAGCTGATTCTGTGGTGCCTTCAAGTACTCCTCGAAAGCTGATGTTCCCAAACTTTGAGTGCAAAAGTACCATTTAACCTATTTCTGTATGTTGCATCACTACTGCTTTTTTCATACATAACATACTAAAAATTAGTATTTTTCCCACCCCATGTTATATTGTTTTAAATGTCAAGCAGCACAGCACTTTAGCTGCAGCAGTGGACAAATGAAAGCAAGTATGCACATTAGGCATAATGTATTTCATATACTGTATGTCTGTATGACAACAAACAAACAGTAGGAAAACAGTAATATTATCCAAGCCAAAATAAATAATAAACAAATTACAAAGTAATATGTCGCACATCTTTAACTCAATGTAAATCCTGCCTTTTTTTTGGCTGGTTCATTTGTTTTACTCATATTTACATTTATTTCTGGTAGTGCTTGAAAACTATTCTGAGGTAAAGACTATAGAATCTTATAGTCTAAACTTAATAGTAAATACTTTAGCTTTTTTGAACTTTTTCTTGATAAAAGAAACAAACAGCTATCTAGTTGACAGATAGTTCAGGGTACCACTAGAGTGACACTGTCCAAGAGGAAGGCAGCCATGAGTGTGTGCAAACCTTTCCAAAACACACCCTGAACTAATTCCTTAAATGTAGCACTGCCAGCCAAACTGCGGGCCAGATGGCTGACCTACTGACTAGTTGGTGAACTGGCGGATTTCCAGGTGGTTAAATTCAAAATTAATTACAGGTCGTATGTACCTAACTACAGTTGTCATCTAATTAAGGGCAAATTTTTTCAGTATCATAAAAAGAAAACAGCACATTCACATCAAGGAGCCACCTTTGTCTTTATTATTCAAATGGTTTGGTTAATACAGACTCTGTAGTTCAGAGGGAGTCAGTGAGTTGATGTGGATGAGCACTCCATCATCTGTCAATCATATAGACCAAGCTGGGTAACTGCATAAGAAGTTTTGCTTAAAAGTTACACAGGACAAAGAAACCTTGTGTAAACCTTGCCTGATGGGGGCTTTATTTGTAATTTGTAATTTAAAAAAAAAAGAAAAAAAAAGAAAAATCAAAAAAGAAAAAAAAAAAAAAAATCTGTAGTGTGAAATCTTTTTCATCTTTTGACATATGATACATTTCTTTAGATTTACAAAAGTGCAAACAGATCATGTTCTGATCTCCTAAATATAATAAGCCATGGCATGTGGGATTCAAACAGCCGCATCTGAAGTAGCAAATTTTTGTCTTGGACCTCGGTGCCGTCAGTCAGCTACACAGGTACAGGATGAGGAATTTAAACATCACTGTTGTTGAACATAGTGGGAGGGATTTTCAATACAAGTCCTCAGGTCCTCAGCAATGAATATTGTAATGATTATGGCACACACCTTTTGGTCCATCCATAGACACACAGACATTGTTTTTGCTAAATGCTTAAATAGGTCTTTGTGTGGATATACAATGTGCACTGCTGTGTAGCCCCCCCAGTCTCCCACCCTCCCCTTCCTCATTCATGCTGTTATCGGTTGAAGGTCATATATCATGGCAATACTGGACTTGACTGTACAAGGGTCGAAGGTCAGAGTTTACAGGAAGTAGTCTGGGGTGCGACGAGTGACATGAGGCTCCCCTCTGCGAGGCGCAGGATCAAACTGCAAGCTGGGTAGAGGAGGGAATAAAAAGCAGAAAAAAACATTGGCTGTTTAGCCATTTTCATGTCATACATATTCTAAGTATAATACATGTCAGCAGTGATATTAATATTTTGCACATAATTTGCATTTAGCAAAGCCTATAGCTCTAGCTAATGTGAAAAAAATACTCTAAAGTCATGCACAGCTTCAGCTTCACCAACTCTATTTTTTTTTTTTAAATATACTTACAATGAGTATTTGAGGGTGTCATCTAGTTCCATGATAGCTGCTTGGTTGCCACAGCGGTAGCAGTAGTTGGGAGCACTAAATATTGTCACCACATTCCTCTCATGGCACCAGTTGTAACCCTGGGGGAAGCAGATGTATTATTCACTGGAGATGTATAATTCAGGAAAAAAGTGTTACTATAATGCAGATCTGAACTGCACACCATGTTCTTGAACTCAGTATGACAGAGCTAGCTGGTGTTTTGACTGTCCGCTCTTTTGCTTTCTAGAGCAGTAGGAGTGGTTCTTGACTGTAGCTGGGAAGTTTATATACTATAACAGCCACTTTACATAACTAACAATCATTCAGACGTCTGTACAAACATGCATGGTGACACAAACCTCCATAACCAGCTGGTGGGCACGGGACACCAGTGTGAGGCGGTTGGCGTGGTTGAAAGTCTCCGAGATGTCCTGACCGAAAGTGTAGCCGGCTCCTCGAGGAGAGATGCCCCAGCCACCGCGGTCGTCAGGGTCTGACCACAGCAGGTCACACATGGGACCCTGCGGAGGGCAAAGAGGAGGAGGAGGATGTTAGCAAGGGAACACTGACACAGCTCTGCTATTGATTAACTGAACAGCTACCATCTGCAAATATAGTGAATTATGGAGAGAGGAGAATATCAACACATTACTTCCTTTGTGCTTTTTATGTATTGGTCATGATCAAGTGATAACAGTTATTTTCCACCAAATCTTGTCCTTTTCCATTAAATTCTTTAGCTTTTGATATCTTTGCTTTTGAAAATTATACACACATTTAAGTATTGTCTTTACCTCATGTGGCACTTCCTGTAAACGGTCCAGTGCTCTAATGTGATCCAATGTATCTATGGACGGTGACAGGCCTCCATGAAGGCAGAAAATCTGTAAGGAGAAGAAGAAAATTTGACAAAAACATTAAATTCTATCAAAACATTAAGTCCTGTTCAGTCACTGCACAGTCTATATTTATAAATGTGAAACCAACCGACGTTTATTCTCACCTGAGAGTCTACCAAGGCAGTGAGGGGGAGGTAATCGAACAGGTCTGTGAAGTACTTCCAAACATTGGCATTACCATATTTCCTTAGGCACTCGTCATAGAAGCCATACACTTGTGTGATCTGTCTGCTCTCATGGTTCCCTCTGAGGATTGTGATGCGCTCCCGGAAGCGTACCTGAAACACGAGCAGAGATGTTTTTTTTTTTGTTTTTTTTTCTAGAAAGCCCTATCAAATTTCAGTTTTGGAATAAGTCAAATGTGTGAGGACTTTTTAAATTATTAGAATACTCACCTTAAGTGCTACTAGTAAAGTGACGGTTTCTACGGAGTAGTACCCTCTGTCCACATAGTCTCCCATAAACAAATAGTTTGTGTCTGGAGATTTCCCTCCGATTTTAAACAGCTCCATAAGGTCATGGAACTGGCCGTGCACGTCGCCACACACCGTCACAGGACATCTCACCTCCTGAACATTTGATTCCTTGGTGAGGATCTCTTTAGCCTAAAAAAAACACCAAAAAAAAAAACACACACACACATTTAACTGTGGTTCATGGATTGAAAAATAAAGAAAATTAAAAAAAAAACATTTAAAGTGAGAAATACCAAAACTCATACAACCAAACCCAAAGAAGCTTAAAGCTTCACAAAAGTCAAGATGGTCCATTTTTATAAAATATGATCATACTCATAATCCTGATGTCTATTTAGATATCAAATAATTTTTTTTATCAATAACTTGCCATTTTACTTGTATACCATTTTCTCCAATTTATGTGATGTGTTCTGCTTTACTGTGTTCTGCTAATTCAAATGCAGGAAAATCCATGTGACCCTGCACCGCAATCACATGCTCTATACACTGTAATTTTCTATCTCATTCTTTGTTCTCCATCTTTATTTCAGGAACAGACAATTTCCTGCCAGCCTCTCTGCACAATTTCCACATCGCTCTCCAGTGGGGTCTACATTAAGATGCTACACAGTGATTACAACACAACCCCCAACATCACCACCATAATCTCTCCAAGGAAATAAACCCTGGTATGTGTGTGTGTGTCTAGTTTTCTGTGGGCCTGCCTTGCAACACTTGGAAAGACAGCTCTGGTTGCACTGCAACATTTCCTAAAAATCAATTAGTGTGATGCTTCAAACGCCAAGGAGTGGAGAGTGGAGAACAGTTGCTGGTGTTTCTGGATGAAACACTTGGTTTACTCTGATTATTACTTTAAGAAGACTCAGCTCTAGTTAGGAGAGCTGTGGCAGAACAGTCAGCCACTGCATGGAAAAGTCAATCTGGACTAAAAAGAAGTGTATGACTCAGTATGTGGCCTACAGCCCTACTGTTTTTAGAGGAAACACTTGGTTACTGTTGTCAGCTGATTCAATGCAAACGTGGGGACACTCACACACTGATGGAACACTCAAAATATTTAGAGGATTTTCTTCCGTGGGTCAGCTGATGCGGGATAAAAATAGGCTAGAGGTCATCATTTGGCTTTGTTTAAACCACCTTTGTGTGAGAAGTGACAGATTCTCCTTTTTTTTCCTTTTTTTTTTTTTTTTTTACATATGCAGTTCTAAGCTTAGTTAGCTTTTAACTAGAGTTGCTCTGATTCTAGTATCAGAAATGCTTACGATACAGCCTAAAACACTATATGGAGAATCATTGTGTATGCCAGTCTATGCACCAATCCGATTCCACAGTCATGTATTGATAAAAATAAAAGAATTGATTTCTGGTTAATAGCAGGACGGTAGCTGTTGGCTGAGGTCACTAATAGCCAGACCACCTATTATTACATTTTGACAGTGTTTCTGTTTTAACCGGCACAGCTTTTCTAGCATCTACATTCATGTGATGCTACTCAATGCAATGAAATGAGAGCTGGTTGGAGGGATAAGATGAAGGGCATATGACAGCTACAGGCTACAACAGTTTTAAATTCTCTTTCCATATATTGTCAAGCATGAAAAGACCCAAAATGAACGCTGTAAGTGGACTACTCGATTATTATATTTAAACAGCATTTGTATAGAAATGATTGTCCCAAGCTTTTTGATCCATATAAGCTGTTGATCACTGTAACCATAATCACTATAAGCAGTCTCCACTGTTTATAAAAAAAAAAAAAAAGAAGTACTTGTTCATGTTTTACAAGGATTAAACCTGATCCAGGCCCTACAACAATTATAGCAATCATATCACATCCATGCATGGTTAGTAGTATACAGCTGTTAAAGATATTTTTTAATGCATTGGTATTGAATGGGTTCTTGGTATGAAGACTGAAAAGCGTGCACCTCCGTTTGATTTAAAAAGGAAAGCAAACATTCTGTTAATAATTTTCAATAAGCAGCTGCCTCATGATTGTGCAGCCTTTACCAGTACTGATTAAAACAAAGCTAAAAATAGGGGAAAGCTTTAAAAAGTACTAATACTAAATCTGGAGACCCACAACAACGCCTATTCCTGGAATCAGTGTAGCTTGGCAGGCCGGTCTGACTAAGGGGGTCGGTCAACTGGATGAGCTCTTTTAAGAAGCTTGGGAGCGAACAAAGCTCAGCCAGAGAGAGAAATGCTCTGAGCTGAATGATCACCAGACATGTCTGACTTCCTGAGCCGTGTGAGAGCAAAAAGAGAGACATATGGAAATGGGGAGGGCAAGGGTTAAGAATCACACCAGCTTTTTATACTCCAGCCATTTTCAAGCGTTTACTGATATGTGATTCTAGAGAAAAGGTCACTGTCCAGCCACAATAGGCAGGGGTTGTTGAGTTCTGTGTGGTTCATATAATTGTTATCACATAACAGGCTCGTTGAAAGCAACTGCCGATTTGGTTTGGGCAAGCACGTGCCTCCTTCCATCTAAATGCCTGGTGTGTTGTTAGTGGGAACATTTTGAGCAGCCACTGACGTTTCACATCGATCCATTTCAAAAAATAAAATGTGACCAGGGTGAGAGAGACAGGGAATTGACGGTGACAGAGTGCTGAAGTTGGCCTGTCACCCCCGGCAGATGGGACAGAGAGAGACAGACCCACAGTGACCAGGACAGGACTGCAGCACTGCACAATGCTGACCTATATTACAAACAGATACGTACACACCCTCCACGTGCCTATACTACCATGTGGCAGGAGGCCTTTCACGATTGGGCTCTGGGTGACAGATTGACCAAGGCTTCGAACTCTAAAGCAATTGAGTCACTAATCCAGAGAGAATATTCCACATGCCTGTATTAAAGTGGAACAGCAATATATTTTTCATCCACCCCTTTCCTCCCTTCCTAATTACTGTGAATGAGATGAGGGGAAATTAACAAATACGGGCAGAAAAAAATGCATTTTAAGTAGACCAGGTCATTCTGTCTGTGATCCTCCTTACTATTTACTGTTCTAAACCTTAAGCTGTCTTCATTAAGTATTACTTGGGTTGAATTGGAATGAGCATTACCTGAGGCATTACATGTGGCAAATATAAAAATAAAATAAAAAAAACGTTAAAAAAATGTGGTAGGTTTGGATAGTTAATCACGACTTTTTTTTGTCATGGTTCGTGACAACTTCAAGGACACTGTGGCTACCGAACAGTACTACTAGAGGGACATAAATATACTGTGAATTAATCCTCAAGATCTTTGTTAACATCTTGCCAGAGTGTTATTGCTGCAGTGTTGTTTGGTTTTGTTCAGCCATGAAGGCTATAACTGATTAACTGTCCAATTGGTTCTGTTTCAAACAAATCTATATTGCTTTATGAAACATTAAGATATATATCTATTTTAAATTCAGATCAGTAGACTCCCTTAGGAAAAAAAACATAATAGACAGTGGGTAGAGTGAGTAGAGTTACCCAATCGAAGACAATATAATTTAAAATGCCATCTCTTCCCCCCAATTCATTAGGACATCCTCTAAAATTTACTTTGCCAGTGTATGACTCTATATGACTCTGTAATTTCTTTTTAATTTATTTCTGTGAAGTTTTTATCCTCTTAATTCTCCACCTAATCAAGAGACTTTTTCATCTTTAATGAAAACCCCACATATGTAAATAAATAAACCTCATTGTTGCTGTTGTAGTCAGAGGTTCCAGTTACAAGTTGACATCATAATCAATATCTATCACCTGCACCTTATTGTAAAAATATCTTGTAAATAGCCTAAAATGCCTTTTCATTTCATGATCATGTAACAAAACATTGCAAGAAAAACAGGACAGTAAACGAAAAATAAAAACAGAGTTAAGTTATAGTGGATTAAATATTACATAAACCTAATGCAATGTGACCTGCTTCTTCTGTCACCAGGGCAACATCTTCATAACTCACTATTTAAGCTTGGATTTAGTGATAACCTCAAAACCATTTATTCACGAGGCGACGAGTCACAGCTTGTACCATGGATGACAGCCCAGTGGTGAATGAAAAGATGACGGTAGATATGACGTAAGCACCTCGCCCAAAGTACTCTGTAGCAGAACCGACCACAGAGGGGCTGTAGGGAGGGAACCTCGGCCCAGATTACAGCCCTGCCCAAGACATTAGATGCCACACAGTCAACAAACTTCTTAGTCGAGTGCTGAGAACTGAAGTCAGCGTTTTTCCCGGCTGCCGCAATATAATCCCATTAAAGTGAGATAACACAGCCAAAGGTTCTCCTGGAGACAACTTAGGGCAAATTAAGCTTGACGACTAGGCAAAACTACAACCACAAACGATGACCTCACTCAATAAGTTTATAGTGGTTAGAGGTTAAGCATCTTCCTAACAACAGCACTATAATCAGAGTGGAAATCCGCACCATGAGCAGCTAAATGATGGCAAACTGTCAGTGTTGTCAGCTTTTCTACCATGTGTGTGAGTTTTGCTGAGATGCCAACAACCTTTTAATCAGCATCAGACATTTTGACTCAAGTGTGATCACGAGGATCACCGTGTTGCTGCATACTAATTGCTAACTGCTAATTTCTCTAAGTACAATAGTGACATCAATTAGCAAACAAAGCTTTATTTACTGCCATGACAAGCTGCATCAAACTAGTTTGAACACAGACAAAGGTCATACAAAAGACTTCACTCAGTGAGCTGGCCAAATATCGCCACATGACCTAATGATTACATCACTTCAGATGATGTCATGTGATATTTATGTTTGACAATGAACTTGGGTGAAATAAGAATTTCCTCAGCTTTCATAAGGAAATTTCCTATTTACATTACTGTACCATTTTGCCTTTTATTTCTTTTCCGTGTACAGCACTTTGTAATCTCCACTTGTAGATGATTTAAACTAACACAAGACAAATGAATTGGATCCAGCCTAAATTGTCAGTAAACAATGCCTCATAAGCGTATCAAATGAGCAAAGACATAAACAGCACAGGGTTTGACCCTTAAAAGACAGAAACAATGTTTGAATGGTTATGTAACTCTCAAAAGATTTATTTTTGAATAGAGAAAAAAAAACAGGTCATGAAAAGGATATGTCTCTATCTGAAGCATATGTTGTGCATCTAATTAAATTTACTGTGTAACTGGCAAGGACATAAAACCCATTTCCAGTGAATGGAGGATTGTCTGCAGTCACCTAATTTCAACCTGTCAACCAGATCACACTATTAACTGATCAAACAGATGACATCACAACTCTGTATCCAAACAATATTTGCAAAATACATCATGAGCCTTGAGAGAGGGAAATACTGCAATGCTGACAAACTGAAAAATGTGCATCTGATTAACAGGATAAAGCTTATAGGTTTTCCCTTGTCCCTGTGCTCTGGACACCAGACAGGAACTCTGGTATGTTCTGCCTTTTTGGAGACAGCTGGAAAGAAGAAATGAAAAGACTGAGGACAGTTTGCACAGCACATCTCATTCCTCCACACCCCCATACAGCCCAAAACAGAGACAGCCGTTCTCTGAGTCACAATGAACACTGTTATCCTGAGTCATACACTCTGATCCCCTTAGCAACAAAAGCTTTGATAGTGTTAGTGATGCAACTCATAATCAATCATATCCTCTGCTATTTTTAAATCGGGGAGGATGTTGTGTAGGTACATTCTGCTGAAGATATTAAGAGAATTCACAGAGGGCGGGTGGATAAATGCAGGTAGACAGTAGTTTGGAGCAGCTGAGTTCATATACGCTGTGACAATGATAGAGCCTCAGGGTGAGGAAACCACGCAGCTTTCCTTTTTCCTCTCGACTACTTTTATGGCATCTTTGCTGCATTAGGGAGGAAACAAGAGAGCAAGAGGAAAGAAAAACAAAACATTATTTGTGTAGCTTGTTGACTGTGCTCATTTTTCCATCATATTTATAACTAATAACTGTTCAAAGGGCTCCCCAGTCAATCTGTTTTTTCTCAATCATCAAAGAAAGATTAGCAGAGCCAAATACATGCTCACAGCTTAACTAGTTTAACTTCTTGAGCTTACACAGGACTGTCACAGCATGGTCCACCACCACCACTCTGCCCCATGGAGATGGCTCACGTCCCAGTTTGGGTTCTCAACCCATGGTGAAAAACGGGGCTAAATAATGCATTTGCAAACTACTGGAACTGGCCGTATCAAAGCTGGGAGAAAAAAGAAAACAAATGCTGGGATTAACAAGCCCCTTGAGAATAGCGTGCCCTTAACCTTCAGTGACTAGCACTCCAAACATGGTAGTGGGTCTAGTTTTTGTGTCCTTTTAAGAGCTGGGAGGGATACAGCTGCAGTATAGAATGAAAAAACACTACAGGCAACTAAAAAAAAAATATGTCCAAATGTAGTCTCTGTTATCATGGTTAAATCTAACAGTAAATACGAATTTAAAGAAAACCAAGATACCAGAAAACTAAACTGTCAACCATGACTTCTAACACTGACATCCAATAATCAGAGATAGAGGTGTCAATTACTCCAGCAGTAGAAGCCTAGTAGGGTCTGCAGCATTGGTTGGATGCTTACCAACCAAAGGAGGAGCAGAGAAAAAATATCATGGTTACTGAAAATAATGGTAATGGTTTGTATTCAGTTTGTAGTTTGCATGAATAACTATAGAAGTTAAATAAAATAAAGTTCACCATCAAAGCCAAGATGTGCTGACAACAACTCTGTGACCACACAAATGGCAGTGTCCGAGGGAAAGTCTAGAAGTCTAATAAGCTGTCTGTTTGGTGGTCCACTTTGTTTTCTGTCACAAAGTTATTTTTATTACACTTGTCTCTGTGCTTCCCTGAGTAAATGACACATGGAACAATGTCCTGGAAAAGTGACCCAGAAAATGGAGCAGAGGTATAATAAGGGGTCAGAGGTGAGATTTGCCACACACGTGATATATTTTTGGCCAATGAAGTCATGTTTTAAATTTGATAATTGACTACTTTATGGCCTAGTAAACACATCTGCCTCACTAATTATTGGCTTTACAAGTAAATGAGAAGCTAGATGAGGAACAAGGGGTCAGAGGTTTATTGCAACTTTCTTGACAACCTGTAAGAAATGCAGAGTAATCATACATAACAGATGAAAAATTACTGAATGGTACTGTAACTGTACAGTAAAGGCCAACCTGCCTCTCCATGGCTTCAATTTTTTTTTCCAATAAGTGCTTCTTTGCTGGAAACTTTCACTTATCTTTTTTATTTTCAACCACGTACCTGTTTACATACATACAACATGAGGTATAGTTACAGTACTAAGTAAGCAGTCGGTCATTACACGTACAACGTTAAGCGGAGTTTTACTGCCACATCTAGCTAAAAGAGATGCTACAGGTCAGTGACAGCCTGAATGAGGAGGGCTGTAGATGTGGTATGTGACTTGAATTCACAGTATGGCTGACTGTCTGGCTGGTAAACCCTCAGTAAGCGACGACATGTGCTTGTAATTCACAATTTCCAGACATTTCTAACAGGCAACAGCCCAAATGCCCTAAAAAGAGAAGGCTAGCCGCTCATAATGATTGTCAAATATACGCACAGCGCAGTGAAATGTACACTATAGACGCCATTTTAAGAATGTCTGGAAGGCGGCGGTAAGGAGACAGAAGACGTTGACAGTTATTTAGGGTTGGGGGGGGGGGGGGGGGGTCATTTTTGTTTTTAAATATCTTACCTTTTCACATAGTGTTTTCACTTGTCCCTCCGACAGCTGCTTGCATTCGTTGAGCTGCTCGATCCACTGATCAATTTCTTTTGTAAACGCCTTTTCGTCCATTTCTGTGTGTTTTTCGGGGTCGCCGCAGTTTTGTTTGCCGAAACCTTAGTTTACTTCGTTGAGGACACGACTGCCTCGGATGTTCTTCTCTTTTCCGGAGCTTACAAAACGGCCACAGAAGGTGCTAATTGCTCTCTTATTAGAAGAGGCATGGACCTCTGGCTGCCAGATCGCTATGATTTGACTGAATTGAAACTGAAGAGAGGGAGGGAGAGACGTCAGTTTGTGATCCACCCTAGAATTGAGTTTGTGTCGAGTTACCCCGCAATAAAACGTCATACTTCCGGTTTGTAGTTTCTTAATAAAAGCATTACCGCGCACTGTGATTAAAAAGGCCCCAAAATGAACGATTAAATAGACCCTCCAGACATGTTTGAAGATGTATAAAATGCTTTGAATCATTTTCTTTTAGGGTTGAAAAAAGATCCAGAATCCACATAATACCTGAAAAATGCAGGTACTGCACTTATTTCATTATTGACATATTGACATCAGTTTCCTCAGCAGTAGCTAGAGTAAGCCCTGCTTACTTTGCTGGTCTATCAGCGGCGAAAATAATTTGTTTGTTTGTTTTTTTATTTGTTTTTCTTCTTACTCTCTCTCTCTTTAACCTAGAGATTAATCATTGTATGTTTGTTGAATACTATTGCAAAATTGTAAGTCTATAATGGTTTGAGGAGGAAATGAGCTGATTCTTTAGAGGTTTTAGATTTTTTAAAACATCTTTCAAATAAATTTCTGTATACAGAATGAGAAAATATGCTAAAATACCTTAATTAAAACTTTTTGTAGCAAAATTTACCGCCCAGTGGGAAAGACGTTACATCCGGTTTAAATGGTTGATTGTGTTCAGCTTGACGTAATATCAGAGCGCCGCCCGACAATCGGAGACCAATGACGGCAACTCTGTCATTGGTTCAGCGAGCTGCTTCCTCTGCAGTTTTATTGGCCTGCCGTTTAATAGAGAAGTTACTAACACACACCAGAGAGAATACATCATCGCTCCCCTGGAAGCATGTTGTGAATTTTATGGTTTCGCCATGATGTCACTGTTATACACCGAGCCAAGCCCGCATTAGGTAAACAAAACAAAAGGCAACAAGTACCTGTAATACCTGATAGCCTACAATGTTTAAGATTCCGTATTCACTTCACAAATATAGGCTATGTCATTCAATCGCTACTCCACAGAGATGAACATTTCTTGTATGGTATTTTTGATGTGTAGCCTAAAGGGTGTATAGCCTACAAATAATTATTGATTCCCCAGAGAACCTATAGTCCCAAAGCCCAGTAATATTTACTCCCAGCCTGAGATTCAGTCAGTAGAGGGTTTGATAAAAATAACTAAAAAGGCCAAAACCTGTAATTGCTAACACAAACAGTCAGGTTATTCTAACAGTGTTGTCTGTTTATACAAAGCCGGATACAGTCTTTTCCTCTGTGCCACAGGCTTCCATTGTTATCCAAAAACTATTAAAAACGCTTCAGTGAGCCACATGGTTGCACTTAGTGACATGTTCCTTCATTAAAATCAATACTGAGTAGATCCCAAATACACTCTCCTGTTACTGTAAATATTCACTTGCACACAAAATCCGTGGCTCAAAATATCCCCCAGCAAGTGTTCTATTTACCACTTTTTATGTATTTGCTAAAAACAAACAAACAAAATGAAAGTATGTGATAGTCCCTTCTCTACATAGGGACCAACAGGCAGACAGCAATCGACAGGCTAGAGAAGATGGAAAATATTAAGAGGCGGACTAACACACTGTCAGTTTTGCTTTTTTCATGGGATTTGTGGAGACAAAACTATGGGATAACATCAGCCGTATCATAGGCGTATGTTCATTACATCGAAGCTTTCTGGTTTGAACTGGTTTAAATGTAGCGGCAAATGTTCCAAGGCATTTTCACACATCAGTGACTCTGTGATTTGACTCATTTTGACCATTTGATCTTATAGTGAGAAAGCTGTTACGCTGTTATCACATCATGTGATCACATCAAGGCAGGCCTTTCCTTGAATATAAAAGTGCTATCAGTGGAGAACTGAAAATCGTTTGCTCAATAAGAAACACACCTCCTTAAAATCTCAGTTAAACTGTCAATGTAACAAACCAACATCATTTTAAATGAGCATTCAGAATGAGACAGTTTTATCAGACAGAGCTTTGGTTAACATGTAAAAGCCTTTTTGTCAGCAGTTTGTCTTTATCTTTCCAGTGTAAGAGATTCCCTCCAGCCTCAGACTGTGATTCAGTGATTCAGAGCCTTTTTTTTTCTTCACCAACCTCCTCCAGGGGAAATAAAGATACTGACAATAATTTCCCTTTGTCTGGACTCTGTAATGCCAACAGGATACACATGTCTGAAGCTGTAAAGGGAGTATCACAGGTACAGTCTGTTCCCTGCGGAAAATATTTTGTTCCTTAGCTCAGCATGTTGTGTGCCCTGCCCTTACAAGTTACCATTACTTTACATTGGGAATGAGTCTCACATGAATAATCCACAGTAGGATGGCACCAGTTTGATTAATACGTGAGAATATTAATAACTATCCTCTTCACCTTCAAAATCACAGAACAGAGAGGCAAATCTGTGACATAATCCATAATCTACTTGCTGTGCAGGGGACTGACATTAGGAGACTATTTGTAAAATATTCATTTGAACTGACAGACTGAAATAAATTCCATTAACAAAATTCTGGCTGTGATTCACTGATGAAAGTTTGTTGCATGCTTTTAAAGGATTACTTTGGCATTATGCAGCTGGTTATCTTATTTTTGCATTACAGCTGGAAACTGGGGTGAACAGTGACTTCAAGGCTACAAGAAATAACCCCTCATAAAACCACAAATTGTCCTTTTTTAACACTTTGGTTCTTGTACGGATTGAAGACACAAGACATTACATGTTAGCCGGTTAACTCCTGCTGTTTCCAGTCTTTGGCTGGAGCTGTGTATTTAACAGACAGGCATGAGAGTGGTAAAATCCAAAATCCATCTGCACCCACTGTAATGCGCACATTTTCCATTTTTTATTTCTCCCGCATTGTGGAAAAAAAACAATCAAAACAAAAAAACACTAAGACTTTAAAACTGCTGATCATTCATCAGTTATTTCCCCCAAAAGTACTGAGATTCCTGTCTGTTGGAACAAAAACTGAAAGGAATTTCAAGACACATTCATTTACAATGACCTGCTCACATTTCCACAATCTCAAGCCAAACAAACGAGACATTGTTGTTCCATTATTTTTGCCTGTTTTACTTTTAGTAGATCTGTAGGGTTTCTGCTCTGTATGACCTCTGTAGTGCAGATGCAGGATAACCTGATTCTTTGTGTTAGCAACAGACCATCATAACTCAATGGGAGGGACCTGTGCCAGACACTTGTCAGGGATGCTGTAGATAGAGGTTGACAGAGGCCACAGGTGTCACTTTAAACTGAATAACAACACACCACCCAGGAAAGCAAGAATACATCAACCTGACTTTAGTTTCTTTATGTGTGTCGTGTGTGTGTGTGTGTGTGTGTGTGTGTGTGTGTGTGGGTGTGTGGGTGGTGTGTGTGTGTGTGTGTGAAAGGTTGACACAAACCCAGCTACAATACAATATTCCTGGGTCCATTCGGCCCACCGTTCAAAATGCAAACCTCTGTCTCTGCCACAAAAAGACAGCACACATCAAACAAGAGCGGTGATCAAAGGCCGAATCTGCTCTTCCTTTCAGGGCCGCTCGCTGACGCACTGAGACACAAGTATCACATTAATTTATAATCATGCATGTCTTAAATGAAACCTGTTAGGTTTCCTTTGTAAACACGATGAAACACGAGGCAAGATGAAAGAGGGTGAAAAATGGAGGAGGCAATATGCTCAAATTAAACAGGGGTGGTTTTTCATGTTTCACTGCTGGCACCGACCCAAGACAGACACTTTTACTGATTATTTACAGGAAAGTGCTCTTATCTTCATTTACAACCATCAAGCACTAGGTCAAAAAGACAATTACCTTCAAAACAGTTTTGTTATCATAAACACAGTTCTCTTGCAGATTGCATCAGTGAGGGTGGGTGTTGTCCCGCTGAAATCATCAAGCATTTTTGGTTCAGCTCTATTTTAAAAAAGCAGCAGTCAAATAGTCCCACATAGGGTGTGTGTGTGTGCTGTAATGACGCATCTCTCAATAAGTTCTCTAGTTAAAAAAAAACAAAAAAACAAAACCAGATTAAAATGTGCCAGGCAGAACCACTGCACTGTGGTTATTCTGTTTTTCCTGATTGAGCCTCTCCTGCAACAACAAACCATCTAATCATCCACATTTTCGAGAGCGCTCTCCTCATGATTGAAAATCCCCGTTTGCACGTTCACAGTGAAAACAAGCAACCATTTTCTGCTTTGCACAGACTTGAAACAAAGGCATCAGCTGCATCCTTGAAGAAAGAAAGAAAAAAAAACCCAACCAGTATCTCCCTCTGGATCATGGTAATCAGTTTCAGATCAGTCGTTTCATTATCTGCATCTTCAGATGTGTTTTGTGTTCATTTTGTTAAAAACAAATTCTGGATCATGCTTATACTCCATAGCCCTCTGGCTCATGATAAGCCTGTATTTCATCAAGTATCAAGTCTCAAAAAGTGTGACCCTGTAGCCTATTTTAGATCATGATAAGCATCCTCTGGATCGTTGTTTTCCACATTAACGTTTCATCGATCACTTTGGAAACAAGCTCATCCGGCCTGTCTGTTGTTGTCACCGTGGCTTCCCCGGTGAGCCGACTGGGCACTTTTCCAACCTGGCAGACCCCAGCAGCTAAATTGCCCTACTCATGTGACCATCCTGCCTTCATTTAGTTTATCTCTTTGAGGTATTTAGCCAAAATCCTGTTGCATTTTATCTTATCTTATAGTGTCTTATCTTGTGTGGTATTTTATACTTTTAAAAACCCCAGTCTTTTTATATTTCCTTGTGTTTCTGTTATATGCTGTTTTGATGCCTTTTATGTCTTACGTTCAGCACTTGGAATTGCCTTGTTGCTGAAAGGTGCTATAGAAATAAATTTGCTTTGCCTTGCCTGGCTTTGCAATTAAAAAAAATAAAATGGTGTTGTAAAACTTTCTCCTGTGAGAAAATTTCTTTCTGGGATCTGAATTTAATTTGAAGGATGCGTCAGGGAATCATTTTAGATTATTCCATATGTGTAACAAAAGTGCAAAGTAGGAATAGACAAAATGAAGTTGTTGAAGTTTTCCTTCACTTTTCATTTCCCCAGCGTATGCATATCTATGCCTCTCACTGAAACTACACAAGAAAATGGCATCTATCACTTTGCAAACTGTGAACAACCTGAATAATATGAAAAGACATTTTTAACAGGTGGATTACACAGTTGGTTAGCTTTCATCATTTAGCTTCATCCAACTGCATGCATGTGTCCAGTGTCCCAAAAACTCTCTATCTCTCTCTCTCCCTCTCTCTCTATTTCTCTCTTCGTGGAAGTGATGACATTTCGACCACCATTGCATAAAGCGGCAAGCAACAATGGCAGAACAATTCAAGAGCTTTATCCATAGTAACATATCTCTCAGCCACACTGTGGCAGGAAGGAGACACTGTGAGCTCCAACACGCCATTAAGGATACACCAGGATACATGATTCTTTTATCACCAACAATCAAATGGCTGCAATTCATCAGAAGGCTTTAGTCTCTGTTGTTGTGGCTGTTTGATTGTAAAAAAAAAAAAAAAAAAGACATTCGGATACCTGCTGCTGTTGCTGCTGCTGCTGCTGCTGCTGATCAACATCTAAATTTAAATTCCCTGTGTGTGCCAAAGAGGTTTGGATAAAAGCCCTTTTAATTCCAGGCGAGCAGATGCAGAATGCATGTTTGATGCTAATGCCAAGTTATCAGGTTGGCCGAAGCCTCTTGTAAACGACACCACCGGAGACATGTGTTTATCTGTGATGCGGCAGAGGGAAAGATCATGATAAATGGCTTGTTGTGGAAAGTTGGATACTGTTTGTGATATCAGATTTGAAGAGGCAGTTAAAACCCTGGAGGTGGGTGGGACATTGTGCCATCCTTAACAATAATAACAACAGCTTATTAGGCACACATAACACTCCATCAACGGTGCACTGTGAAGTCATGTGATGATTACCCTCTGCATAACCTTGAGATGCTCCAAATAAAGACAAGGACACAGGCAGACTGCAAGAGACAGACACATACATTAGCAGAGAAGAAGCCCACGGTTTATTCAGTAGTAGTTTTAGATACATACATAAATATACTACAGATAAGATAATTAGAAAACTTTTGAGGATTACTTTTAGGAAAATACTTTTACATTACACAAATCAATAAAGAAAATGTATTAGAAATAGAATAAGAAAAAGAAATGTGCTGTATACATTGTGTATAATATGGCACATGATGGACTTTTTTTTAAATCATTTAAAATCTTATTTTCACTCTTTTTAGTTTCATTGGTATTACAGATGTTTGCTTTTTCAGTTTTCCTTCATCTACCTCTTCCTATCTGTCTGTTGGAGAAAATGTTAGTGATCCTTTTTTTGCATTTCAGACTAAATATAGAGAAACAGATATAAAACAAAAAAAAAGAAAGAAAGAAAAAAAGAAAAACAAGAGAGAGCAAAAACCTCTACCTCTCTCTCTTTCTCTGTCCACCAATTAGCATCCAGTCCTGTGTCTCCAGGATACCTGAAACCATGACAACAGCAGGTTACTCTTCCTCTCTGAGATCTTGAGCGCCATCTGCTGCTGACAAAGAGGAAGTGCAGGCTGCTTATTCTGTCACTTTGAGGACAGACTAGAAGATGAGCAAGAAGCCTTGTTATGGGAAAAATCCCATTTGTTTACCAGCATGTAGGCAGTTATACTCCATTATAGTCCACAATAGTTTTGTTGGATGAAAGCTCACCGACATCTAGAATAATCTGTACAACAAAGAGTCTTTTTTGTGTACTTGTGCTTTTTGTTAACTTGAGTATTCAAGGTCTTTCTGGTGCTTTCACAGCATCTCATGGTCTTCATCAGCCAATGGAGCCTACTGGCGTGGACGTGGTTCAGTTGTCATCATGTGACTGAAGTACGGAACTTGGAATTAAGTAATAACAGGTGGTTGTATATTGGGTCGTGATCATAATCCCTGTTTCTGTTAAAGAAGACAAAGACCATAAAATGCAGTTGAAAGCTGTGGAAAAAGCAAATGTAGTTAAAATGATTTTGTAAAACTGTATTTTTTATAGCCACTTTTATCTTTTGCTCTTTGTGTGCTTTCGGAGATTTCAGCACATCAGAAGCTGTGATAAACATTTTCAGTTTTCCTGTCCGGTTTTATTCATTTCAGTGAGACCTCATACCTTGTCTTTTTCCACCACCACATGACCATATGTCTAATAAACGAACCTGAAAGCAATAATCCAAATGTTGTTAGATATGGAAAACCCAAAGCCTAAATTGTGACTCAATTTAAAAAGAAAAGAGACTGACAGAAGGCAACAAAGGTGCAACCTGCACTAGTTGTATTTATGGTCTGGTGCTATGACAGCAACCTATGTACCGGTACTTGTTTGTGTGTGAATTAACATTTACTGATAGATCCGTCACCATGTTTTTCATGCCTCACTGATAGGCCTACATACTATATAAATGTATTGCTACAAAATGCCCTGTTGTTGCATCAGTAATGAATAATGAATTGCAACTCTCTGTAACCCAGTGGTAGATTTTTATTTGGTTTTGAGCATCTTCAAAGTTTCACATATCCCCCAATTATAGAGACAACGAGAAGCTTTTATAACAGCAATAATATAAAAACAAGAGAACTCTGTTGCCACATTAGATACAGCCCAGTGATAATTAAGCTTCAACCATCCCTCTGTCTGATTTTTCCAACTCTGAAGTACCACATCTCTGTCCGTTCTACTCTTGAACATACTATCTTGCCCTACAGATCTTTTCCAACCCAAACACTTCAACAGAGGTGAAGGGCGTTTTCTTTGTCCTGATTCATTAGGATATTTGACAGACCTCATTGTCAGCAATGTTTCACTCTTTGGACTTGTTTGACAGAAACAGCTCCCAAATGAAATCTCTCCACAGTGAGAGAAAATGGGAGCTTTTGGAGGGATATTTTAGACAGCTCTCTCCACCACCACAATCAGAACACCAAATGAGGGAATATACTTGGGGAGAACTGTGTTTATCCCTCCAGTGGCGTTCAGAGACTCTGTGCACTGAATGTACTCTGTTCTGCTTGTGATGGTCCAGCACTTTACTAAAATGTTGGTGTCATCAACTTGGGTGTCAGGCAGGATCCCACCCTGCAGGGTATCTTCAATGAAATAATCACTAGACAGGTCACTTCAGACCCCACCCATGTCGTCCACCCAGAGTACAGGCTTCTGCCCACAGGCAAGTGTCCCCAAGTGCATGCTGAATGGTTATATGAACTCCTTTGTCTCCTTGTCCATCAAAGCTTTAAACAACAAGCTGCACAAAGTCACACTTGTAATATTAATATTATTTATTACTTATTTGTCTGACAGTTTTAAGAACTCTTCTGCTTTACTGACAAGCTAGCCAAACCTGTGCAAGCTGCTTTATTTTATTATTTACTCATCTTTTAACCTCTTAACCCCCTATTTATTCTGGATGAAGACACATTGCATGAAGGGAATGTGCAGTGGTTTGTCAGTGGCAAATCTGAGTGTGTTGATTTACTATGTGTGTGTATATGGATGACACATGTGAACGTGCTATGTATTATGTTATTAGTTTTTTTCAGTAGCTGATACTGTATGTCCTAGACAAATTTCCTTCAGGACAATACGGTTTTAATCTTTAATCTCATAATATTGCCTGAACAGACCAATTAAAGAGATTGGCACTGAGAAATGTGAATGCATCATATATCAGCTTAATATCTGTCCCTTGCCCTGAGGCTGAATAGATCCACTGTGAGGCACAGTCATTAGCGTTTGTGTTACTGTGTCTGGAAAGAGTCCATTTTCTCTCTTTAGCCCTCCCAGACACAAAATGTTTTATACTGGAACACTGAGATTCAGACATCCTGTGCTCCATCACCGAGAGATAACCCACATGATAACAAGGCGGTGAGTCTGCAGCCACATTAGTGGCTCTATTTAGGCACCATAGTGCTTAGAGAAAAATGCTAACATCAACATGCTAACATAGTCACAATGACAATTCCAACATGTTGATGATTTGTTTAACATGTTCAAACAAAGTAACATTCAATAGTTGTTGAACCATTTTACTTAAGGCGAATAATATCAATCCCACTGCGGCACTAGAGGAAAAGTCAGGTGATCACTAAAGTCACAGACCAAGACGCTCCAACAGGCCGCAGGCTTGAGCGATTCCCTGAATGCTCACCAAGTCAGCTGTGTAATTTAATTTCCACCATCGCCCGTGTAGATGTAACAAGACATTGCAGAGCTAGTGGGACAATTAGCTTGTACCATCTTAAAGCTTCACTCCTCATTAGCCTGATGGCTGTTGTACACGTTGATGGCTCCAGCCCCGCCCTAACACTCAGACTGCTGTCTTCCAGCCGCCGCCAGCAGGTTTCTGCGGAGACTAATGGGTCATTAGAGTGAGACTGATGAGAGAGGTAAAAGAGCCTGAGTGACCTCTCCATTCACAGACCATGAGGCAGAGAAAGGGAGGGAAACATGCATTATGGCAAAATAAGGTTCAAGCGAATATGAATGTCGAAAAAAAATAGGCTACTAATATTACTAGACTGAAGACTGCACCTGTTCAGTTGCAGGGAAAAGATAATGAAACAATTCACTGCAATAAAAAAAAACTAGGCCTATGTTAATGAATGCTACATTCATTTCAAATCCACAGATCATGTTAGCTAGCTGCGACAGGAGAATAACCTCCTGTGTATAATAGAAATGTTTGAAATTTAATTCAGGAATATCAGCACAGTTCGAACCACTATGCACACACCAATAGAGGAGCCTTAACTGTAATTACAGCAGAGTTTTTAGATTTTGATGTACATCTGTAATAGCCTCCATGTGGCTGATAAATGTTTCTTATTTCAAATTTAACAGTCTCAGTTAGATCCACAAGACTCAAGGAGAATTTAAAATGATTTAACACGATTATTAATTATAAAGTATATGAAAAGGTTTCAAAGTTTCACTGAAGCAGTTCTTTGGCTAATAGAAGATATGTTACACAGTTCAGAGTACACGACTATAACCTTCCTCAAAATTACATGTCATTTGGTATATGAAATGGTATATCATGAGAGGGAGAGATAAAAAGAAATACCTCTCTCTTTCTCTCTCTCTCTCTCTCTCTCTCTCTCTCTCTCTCTCTCTCAGTATCTTAGTGATTTCTCTGCCCTCTCTATTAAAAGCACCTGATCTCAGCAGTGATACTCTCTTCCTGCCTATTTTAGCTGGATCCAGGCCTTTGTCCAGCCTCTGACAGACACTCATGAGGTCATGATTTTCTGCTTGAAGCAGCCAAGCAGAGAACTACAAAACAAGCTATAACTACTTCAAGAAGCTTCAAAATGTCGCAAAGTTGATTGAAAACCTGATGCATAACAATCAGCTTCTTAGTCCTCATCAATCTATTACCAAACTATTTCCAAGCAGATAAAATCAAGTTTTTTACCGGTGATGAAATTCCATAAATACTTGTTTCCTTCCCCCAAGAACCCAGATAGCAACGCATGATGTAAATGTGTTTTGCATTACAAAAAGGAACATGCTTTTCATTCCTGGCTCATGGGGGAGCCAGAAAAGACGCTAGAGCCAGGCCCTTTTGTCTATGTGTGACCTACATTCTCACAATAGTGAAATGCTAACATGGCTGTGTGTCTATTGATAGCTGCATTCTCTCTCGGGGAGCTGGTCAAGAGAATGATTAAGATAGATTAGATTGCCAGTTATATTTGCTGGAGCTTTGATTGGGATTTCACTGAAGCCCTGCAGTGAGGCTGTTGCTCTAACTCCATGTGATCTTGGTCTGTGTCAATTTCTGTCAAAGTCTAGTTAACGCTGAATTATTTTTGCTTGAGGAGAAGAAACAGTGAAGTTATACAGTAATTTTACCAGATACTACGATATGATTACTACCAGTGATCCCATGTGTGCAATCAAGCATCATTCTATAAAGTTACACTCTCCTATTCTTCTGCTTTGGATATCATATTCATTCGAATGTAAATGCCAAAATCATGACAGAAACCTTTCTTTGATACCATCCACCTGCAGATTATTTTCACGATTAATTGTTTGGGCTATAAAATGTAAAAAAAACACAGTTTCAGTTTCATCATATTGATTGTATTGATTGTTTTGTCCTACCAACTGTCCAAAACCCAAAGATATTCAGTTTACTATCACATCAGTAAAGAAAAGCAGCAAATTCTCATTCTCCCTTTGCAAATTAATCAATTGATTATCAAAATAGTTGGCAATTATTTTTCTGACAATCAATTAAACAGCTCTACAACAGATGTAACTGCATATCTTTACATAATCAGCATATGTATTACGACTTACCTCTAATAACGCCAGTGAAATCTGAGTAATCAACATGTGATTGCTGATTTATGAAGGTGAATTTAACCCCAGGCATCACTGTAAAAAAATAAAATAACAGGAGATGAGAAGAGTTGTTGATGAGAAATGAAGTATAAAATCTAGAGAGAACAAAAAGATGAAAATTATAAAACAGGAAAGAAAACAATTATAGGAAGAAAAAAAAAACAGGACAAACACAAACCCTCTAATAATGCAACAACTACAAGAACCCCACTATGCAATTTAAAACCCACAGTACAAACATAAAACAGCGTTGGCAAGACAAATAATTTTTCTTTGTTTCTCCCTGACTGCTGGAGTAATCACACTAACGGAGTGCTGTGTTTACAGGGGGCCTGTTGAATTAGCAGTATTGTTCTAATCATAGAGAACAGTGCGAGCATGAAAGCAAGATGGTTAGTGTTATCTCGTGTTATTTGTAATTTTCATGGACCACTGCTGTGCACACACACACACACAAACACACACACACACACACAAGGCCTGTGATCACGCATCAGCAAGTATGATGGAAAGAAAAGGCACAAAAACATCTGACTCCAAGAGTGCTTCGAAAGGAAGAATTCTCTTTAGTGTTTTGTACAGTGTGATGTACTGTTATATTAAATGCCACTTCTTTTTTTCTGTTCTACTCTAATGATAAAACTGCTGGGTGTCTGTTCTGATATTGAGTCTAATGTCATTACACATGTGTTTTCTCTCAGTGATTTCCCATGGCTTTGCTCTGAATGCACTCTGAGTCAGTAAACATCCACGTCCATGTGGGATGTTCAATGCGTTCCAACAAATGTTTTTGGATGCCATATTTTCACTTCCCCACAAATTTCCCTTTTTTCTGATATCAGATTATCTAAACTGACAATCTTTGAATTTTCTGCTGTGTTCTTTGACTATTTACTCTTTTAGTCAGTCACTCTTGTATAGTTTTATTTCTCTTTTGTGACGCAAGGCCTAATCACATTTTACAAGTTGCAGTATAACATAAACCAGTGAAGCAGCAGTAGTTGATTTAAGTCTGTCCATATTTTCTCTCACTTGATGTTAATCACTGTAGAAGCAGGACCATGCAGGCAGAGTACATTAGCTACAGATGGATTATGTAGATTAAAGGTAAGCCATTTACTGCTGAGTAGATTATTAGACTGGTGCACATTAATTTTTATTTTCACTTGTCATCTGTTCAGAAGTCAAAGTGGGGTGATTGTATTAGGTGGATGACAGGCTGCATCCTCTTTAACAGACAGACTGTTCTCTACCCACATCAATAGATGGACGACATGGCTGATGCTGTTTGCCCATCAAGATTAAAACACATTGCACAGCTGTTTTCTGCTACACCATGCTTTATTCACTTCATCAAATGTTTGCAGTTATCTTGCTTTCATTTGGGCAAGATGGCAGAAAACAAAAGGCTGAGGCGGGCACAAAAGACAGGAGTTAGTAAAGTGAATAAAGCGTGGTGTGCTGAAGAAAAGTTGTGCAAAGTGTTTTCATTTTTGCACTGAAGCTTACACTGGCATGCACACGGCTGAGTGTGCTTTCTTAAAGTCAGAAAAAGAATTATACTGTTGCCATGATACATCAAGTAGCCTATCACAGGAACTCTATATGTCTGTATTTTTTTCTGAGTCCGTCTATACTGAGTATGTGCCTTGTATGTTCTGATATTTAATATTACATGATTGGCAGCAGAGGAGCTCTGCAGTCAGAAAATGTGACCGGCATCACAGGTTTCCTTGGATGGTTTCCTATAACATTTTGTGTAGTGTCCTGTAATAGGCCTATGTGGACTTGTTGTGGCAGGAAGCTATTGGGAGGGGTTCAGACTCTAGCCTCTAGCACCATCTCCAACATTAATAAAATACTTAAAGTTCAAGCATGATTTTTAACTAGCAGCACAGGCCAGGGGCACATTTGTCTCAAAATCTCTCTATGGCTATAAAGAATGCAAAAGTGTAGACTTGCTCACTTTGCATGCGATATTAAAAAGAAAAATGCCTTCATACAAGTATCTCAGAAACACTTTCAATTCTTATATGATTTTGCAACAATATGGGCTGTTGTACTTCATGTTAGAATGTCACAGAATGGGTGTTTAGAGTTCAAAAATTGTATTATGACTAAACCGTTTCTAGACTTGCGGTCCTGGATAAAACAAGTTAATTGTATCCCATATCTTATATCATCAGAAATATAGTTGGCTTTCATTGGGGAAGCGTTATGATTAACATTTTTACATCAACATCGTCTCTGACATAAAAGGGGTTGTACCTCTGTTGGCCAGCACTGTAAGCAACCTACGTCACCATAAATAGCTAGCTAGCCAGTTGTTTTGAGAGAAGAAGAAAAGGGCTACAAGCGGAAGAAACACCGTATTTGGTTTCGGATCGTATTCTGTTTATGGTCCTGGTTTTTTAAAACATATTTTGAATAATGTCGACCCCGGCAAGGAGACGGCTTATGAGAGATTTTAAAAGGTACCGCAAATTTTGGGCAGTAATTTGTTGTGTTTGTGTGGAGCTAACAGCGTTAGCCGATGGAGCTGTCGGTAGCTAGCTTAGCTTAGCGTTAACTGCTGGTGTCCAAAGAATATTGTATATAAAGCTAGACTGGAGTTATTGTGACATAAACTTGTTAATGTACATGGCTTGTCTCGGCATCTCGCCTGTATAGGATTGACAAAGGCACTATATGATAATTAGAGTGTTATTTGACGATATCTGAAGAAGGCAATTTGGCTTTATGCAGTGTTTCATACCCAGGGGATAACGTTAATCTTTTTTATTTTAACTGACCAGTTTGTTTGTGTTTGTTTGTTTGTTTTGTTTGTTAGTTTGTGAGTAGGTGCAGTTTCAGGTAGCTGAGGTTACCTGAGGTTGATGAAATTTGACTGAACAAAAGACTTGTGGACAATTCAGCAAACCCTTTGTCTTGGTTTAACTAGCCCCGATCAGATGATAAATGTGACAGGGTTTATCTTAATTACTCAGCACAGTCTGCAAATCTGTGAGTTTTAACTCTGATGCTGAAAAGGCAGCAACATTCAACCAGCCAGCTAACATATAGGTCTCAGTCCCCCTTGGCAACAACGTGGCTTGCAGGTGTTGCACAACTCGGAGTGTGTGGTCCTGGTGAATCTCAATGTAAAGAATAGGCATCTCGTCTTGCTGTTTTTACTAAGTATTAGTGTAGATGAATAATCCATACATCATTCTCATGTAAATGGTAATATCAGACTCATGCTGTGAAGACAAGAAGAATATGTTTGGGCTTCTGGGGGAAATCACACCTGGCAAGGGGCTGCTTGTGATACCTGCTATCCTCAATCTGTTGCCTTGCTCCATATGGCACCCCGCAGTAGGTGTGTGTGTGTGTTTGTGTGTTATTCACACACCTGTCAGTGGAAAAAAGATGCTAAGCTATTCTACTAAGAACAGCAGTTGAACCAGGGGGGATAAGGTGTCACTGTAATTCTACTCTGCTGTGCCAGTCCCCAGGTGGTAAAGTGTAACACACTGAAGCAGGGAAAACACAATGGCACATTCCTGGATCAGCCTGTGTGTCCACGCCAGGGCTGGCTGATTGAACTCAGCCCTGCGTGATATTGCCTAACCTGCCTTGGTTGATCTGTAAGTCAAATTATTTGCACAACACGTGTCTTGAAACTGAGCTGTGTCACTGATTGAACAGCAACACATTAGTGTGATGTTTTGGCTCAGTACTTTGGACCTGAAATGACACTTTGCTGCTGAAGTGCTGTTTAAATAAGCATGTTTCTTTTTAGCTCTACTGTATGACCAGTTCTAAAACCATGGTCCTCTTTTGGTAAATAATATTTTCAGGTTTTATAGATAGTAGTAAAGCATGACTTTCATTTATTCCCCAAATGTATTATTAGAAGCAATTTGACATTGTGAAGCCAGCAACCTTCACTTTACACTTTAGTACCATCACTTTATATTTATTCAGCCTTATTTGGTGGGGATACATAATATTTTACAGTAGTTTGTGACCTAGTCTGACTTGGGTTGATAATGAGAAATTGGAGCAGCCTTATCTTACTCTGAAAGCTATTTTAGCACCATTAAAGGCTATGTGTTTCTCATTCTGTTACTCCAGTTCTTTGATCTCACTAAACTAGATCATTTTGGGCAGACCTTAGTCAGACAAGTTATTATATGTACATCAGTTCCTGAATTAACTACAGTATATGAAGGGTTTCCTTGACCACTTTGTTTTTGTATGTTATTACAGAAATCGTACTGTTGCTACTACTAACAAGTATTTTCACTATGTATTAATCTGGTGACTATTTTCCCCGGTAGTTAATTGTTTGATTGTAAACTATAAGATTTTTGTGAAAAATTCAAGATTATGTCTTCGAATGTCTTATTTTGTCCGACTAACAGTTCAAACCCAAAGATATTAATTTCACAAGGAAATAAAGCAGAGAGGCATACAGCTGCAACCAGGGAATGGTTGGTTCTTGTTTGTTTTTTGTATAAGACTATTACACTATTAACTGAATATCAAAATAGATGCCAATTATTTTCTGATGAATTATACAAAACCATCACATGGTCTCCCCCTAACCCTAAAAAAATGCTGCCCACTACTTCTCCTAATCTGTTGTCTGCAAGACTGGTCAGTAATCCCTGGTTTCCAAGTAAAATAAAGTAACTATCAGTCTTTCTAGGAGGGAAGTTGAGTGGAGCCTCAGTCTACCAGCAGAGAGCTCAGGCAGATTACAGTAAATGAGGTTAATTGCAGTGGGTCTGTCTGCAGCTCGGGACTTAGACGTGGATCTACACTCACACACAGACACAGAAATCAGCCTACCTTGTTTTATAGCTGTAAGCTCTTATTAAATCAGCTTTTATACTAGGCTTCGTATTGCATGCCTAAATAGTCTGTGGTGATTCTGAACTTGGCCTACATGTGTTGGTGATCTGAAGCAGGACCTTTTTTAATGTGATACAATAATGTAGCATCAGTGCATGTAGCATCAGTGCATGTAGCATCAGTGCATGTAGCATGTATGAGTTTCAGTAGGGGACCTGGCAAACTAAATAGTAGTCTCCTACACACTGGCCACACATCATGTGGGCTAAATCCACCACAAACCTGTTTCATACCTGTATACCTATAACCTGTTTACTTACCAATAGTTTGACACACCAGTGGCGGTTGATGGAAACTTAATCTAAAATGTTGACCTGCAGCATCTGTCTGTTTTGATTTGCTGACGTCTTTGTTGCTAGGCAGAGATCACTCTTCAGTTAAACAGATCTGGGCAATTTTCTTTGTGGAGCTGAAGCTAAATGATTATTTGCATTAATGATGAATCCATCTCTGATTATTTTGGGGTATGTGATGAATCACTTTGGCTGTAAATCTCAGAAATCAAAAACAAATATGTTTATAATTTGTCTATATTTTCTATTTGGTCTACTTTTAAGTAGACAGAAAACTCTCACCGACTATTTTGATAATCAGTTTGTCATTAAAGTTATTAATCCCGAAAAAAGGTCAAAAGATTAGCAGCTTCAGAGTGCTCAAATGTTGCTTTTGCTTTTCTTTTTTCGTTTAATGCTGAAAATGTGAGGGTTTTGGACTGTTGCTCTTCCAAAACAGGTAATTTGGACTTTACCTCAGACATATCATAAGTATCTGTTGCAACCCTGCTTTTAAGCATCTAATGCACACATTAGTAAAATAAACATGTCTGCATTTTAACCTGATAAATTGGACAACCAAACAAGTAATCAATTATCAAAACAGTTGTTACTGGTTTTCTATCGCTCGAACAACAAAACATTGAATCACTATGTCTTTGGATTTCCTGTTGTTGGAGTTTGACTTTCTGTAGTTGACATTTTATTGTTTCTGTAGTTGACATCAAATTTCAGCAGAACTGGTCACAGTCCCGCGCTACATCCCTGAGTGTGAGTTGAGTTGAGTTTGTGATGAAGTTACACCACTGGTCAGCTGAGTGGGACAAATTTGGCGACTTTTTGAACAAACCTTGGCAGTGTTGGCTAAGAGTTGCCAACACCGCCCCGAGAGTGAGAGACACACCTCTCTCTGTGTCTGCTCTGTTCAGTGAGTGGCAGAGCAGTTACCCAATCAGACACTGTGCTGTGTGAGATACAAAATAAGAAAGATATTCTGTCGCTTCTAATGTTCTGCGTGATCATTTTACAAGTAAATATTGCTGAAATAACAGCCGTAGTCTTTAATTTATGTGTGGGGTGATTTTGTCAGACCAGTGTTGCTGCTGCTGCCAAGTTAAAAACACATCACTTTATCTGCAACTGTTTTTTCTTGGGAAAAGAGGAGACACTGGACATTTGTCCCAAACTTTAATGAACTGGTCTTCAGTATGTTATTTATTTTTATATATATATATATATATATATATATATATATATATATATCTCAGCGATGGAGAGCAACAAGAAAAACATGTATTGATAGAAATGATCAAAGTGCCGCTTCTTCATCTGTGGTTTATACACATTAGTGAGAAGTAATTTCAGGTGAAGGTCAACTCATTGGTTAAAGGGCTTAGCACCACCAGGACTTTGATGCTCTTGGTATAGCAGTGCTTCAGATGAGTGTTAATGGTGTTGCGTATGTTTACTGACATGTGACAGCAGGATGAACACAGAGCACTTGATCCTGCAAGCCTGGCTGTCTACTGAAGTCATGTTGATACAGCAGTTTGTGTTTTGACTGATAATTATCCTGCAGTGAAGGTGTTAATTAAAATCCTCACACTCTCTCCCAATCCTTGTCTCTCCTTTTCCCCTCCCTCTTCTTTGTCTCTTCCTCCCCCATCATTTTTTTTCTTTGTCTTTATCTTTACTTTTTGTATTTTTTCTTTCCTTTTTATTCTTCCCACCTTGCTTCCTGCTCTCCCCCCCCTTTTTGTCCCTTCCTCTGTGCCTATCTTGCTGTCTTTCTTTCCACGTCGCCCTCTGTGTTTCTCTTACCATGTTTCTTTCTCTCTGTCTTACCCAGACTTCAAGAAGATCCTCCCACAGGCGTGAGCGGAGCACCATCAGAGAACAACATCATGCTTTGGAACGCTGTTATTTTTGGGTGAGTCATGCTCTAAATCCAACTCCCTGCTGTCTCTACTGTGCCACTGTGATTATGATGCACAGGTTCCCCCACAAACCCACCCTTGGTGCATTCTCATTCTCTACGTTCTCCCACAGTTCAAAAATATTTCTGATTACAGCCCCGATTGTGGCACAGAGCAGTCTGGAAAATCAGCATGTAGAGACTCAGCAGGTGTTTGATGGAAGAACAGGCTGAGAGACACTGTTGAGGGTAGAGTTGATGAGAAAAGGAAGGAAGGAAGGAAGAATACATAAAACCAAACCAAAAGAGTGACTTTTCAGAGATTAATTTAAAGTGCATGGGAGGGAGAATGAATCATGAAAAAGCAGGAAGGGACTTGCTCTTATTAAACTATACTGGTGGTATGAAATTCAAAAGGGATGCAAGAGGTAATAAAACATCAAGAACACAAGAAAATTGGATCGCTGGAAGTAATTTTAAAACTCAACAACAAGAAGGTGTAACAAAAACAAACCATGGAATAACACATTGGTTTGAAATAAAAATAGACTTGTTAATAGTTCCTCACCTAATTCAAAGTCAAAGTGGAAACTGCTAGAAATGTAAAACGTGAATTCAGCTGTTTTGATCAGCCTAGTTACACAGACTGTGAATGTGAGGAGCCGAGTAAATAAAGACTCAGGTGTCTGTATAGAGCATGCTCTTGTATAAATGGTAATGGTTATGTTGTTTACAAGCCAATGCCTTATTGGTAGCAGTGGGGATTTTTGGAATTTGGAAATAATTTTATTTCTCTCTCTCTCTCTCTCTCTCTCTCTCTCTCTCTCTCTCTCTCTCTCCACCGTCTGAAGGCCTGTGGGAACGCCATTTGAAGATGGTAAGTTATTCGAGATCTGGATTTGATTTAACTTTCTTTTGCACTGTTATTATCGTAGAGTTGTATTATTCAATCCAATTGTTACAGCCTTCTGGGCAGTGTGTTGTAAAAAAACATGGAAGTCTGAGGGTGATCATGGATTACACACCCAAGAAATCAACATGACTGAGGACAAAATCACACACACTCTAAAACATCCTTGCACCTATAAATGGTTGGTTGGTAGGCATATTCTGATTGGTTTGTTTGTAGCTTTACCTTGGTTGGTTAATTTGCAGTCATCTTCTGATTGGTTGATTTGTATAAACCCATCAATCAGAATAAAGTTACAAACCAACCATTCAGAATAAGGCAATAAATTGGCCTCTTAGAATGAGGCAACAAACCAAAATTCACATAAAATATTTAAAGAAATTCCATTGATGTGTCAGACAGAAGTCAGCCCTAAGATAAATCTCAATGGGCTGTGTTGGTGGGGGTGAGACACATGAAATACCATCCAGGGGACCCAGTTTGAGTTGCAGCCTGCTCATAATTATTACCTGGGTCAACCGAAATTTGTAGAGCAATAACATTCTTACATTATATAATCACAAAAGCTGATAAACTATATGAATGAATAATCTCATGCCCCCAAATTAAACCTTACCTTTTATAATCATTGATTTTATTCATTTACGACTGAATGAGCACAACAAAGTGTTTCATGAAAAAAGTGTCACAAAAAAGTTTTATTTTAAGAGATTTGACACAAAGTTGAAATAAGGCAAAGACAGATTTCTTTATATTTGGTGATGTTTAACTAAGCAATGTAGGAGTGCAAATTGACAGGGACAGCTGTTGGGTTATTTAATTTTCAATGCTATATGTATCAATCTTTGTTTTTGTTTTTTTTAAGAAATTACTGACATCAGTACCTCTAATTGAGTAGCTGAACACTCGTTAGACGTGTTCAATGGTAACACAATTGCAGTTCTGTAGTATAGCACATACAATACAAGAGACATACACCGATCAGCCGATATGACCACTGACAGGTGAAGTGAGTAACATTGATTATCTCGTTACAATGGCACCTGTCAGTGGGTGTGTATGGACCTGCGTAGCCACAGATGGGTCAGAGTGCCCATGCTGACTCCTGTCCACTGCCAAAAGCACCTACAATGGGCACATGAGCATGAGAACTGGGCCACGGACCAATGGAAGAAGGTGGCATGGTCTTATGAATCACGCTTACATGGGGAAGAGATAGCACCAGGATGCACTATGGGAAGAAGGCAAGCAAGCAAGGAGGCAGTGTGATACTTGAGGCAATATTCTGCTGATAAACCTTGGGTCCTGCCATTCACGCCTTCATGGAAACTGTATTCCCTAATGGCAGTGGCCTCTTTCAGCAAGATAATGCACCCTGCCACACTGCAAAAAATGGTTCAGGAATGGTTTGAGGATCACAACAATGAGTTCAAGATGTTGACTTGGCCTCCAAATTCCCCAGATCTCAATCCAGTCGAGCAAATGTGGGCTGCAGGCCCCACCTCGCAACCTACGGGACTTAAAGGATCTGCTGCTAACGTCTTTGTGCCAGATGCCACAGCACACCTTCAGAGGTCTACAACAATATTAGAGAAGTGGTCATAATGTTATGGCTGATCGGTGTATGTACATACACCCACTTTTTCTGCATCTCAGGCATGAGAAGTGCTGACTCAGAGTTTAGTTTTCTCTTGTTAATCATCTCTCCCTTATTTTTTTTTTCTTTTTAGCCTGCAGTCGACATCTGTACCTCAATGAGGGATTAGTTTCTTGTTCTAGTCGGGCTGGTGATATTTTTAGTAACGTAATTGTTTCTCTCGCTTTGTCTGACCTCCTCGATCCTTCACACCTGTATTCTCCGCCAAAAATTACTTGTGTGCACCCCCTCAACACACTCTCTCCCTCTGTATTGTCATTCTCTCTGCCTCTCACCTTCTCCCTCCCCCTTCCCCCTCTGTGTCGCTGCAGGAACGTTTAAGCTTCTGATAGAGTTTTCAGAGGAGTACCCAAACAAGCCTCCCACGGTTCGGTTTGTGTCCAGAATGTTTCACCCAAATGGTAAGTGACACAGCTGCTCAGACCTACTCACACTCATGCACATTGACTGACTTTAAACCGTGCGTTTGAAAATAGAACAAAGTGTTGCTTTATTCATAACCAGTGTCTACAGTTTACATTTATTTGTGTATGACGTACAAGATGCTTGAACTTTGGATGAGGCACAGTTTGTTTCAAGGCTCAAAGTTACTCCTTTCCTCCTCATTCAAGCAGTTTCCTCCCATTCATCTCCTTTCCCAGTCCATAATAACATAAATTTAGTCGGTTCCATCGGGCTGGCTTACTCCATATATAACAAAGCAAATTCATATAGAGCATTTGGAGTATACTCCTAGCTATAGAAATTGTAACAGTCTGCTAGGTTAATGTTCACCATCTATTTGTTGATGCGTTGTACATTCAGTCTTTACTAAATGCAAAGATAATTATCTCGGTGACACTGATGCTGAGACATAACTTGTGTCGTGATGTTGATCTCCGTGGTCTGAAGCTTGAACATGTTGTGTTCTCCAGTTTATGCAGATGGCAGTATATGTTTAGACATCCTCCAGAATCGCTGGAGCCCCACGTATGATGTGTCGTCCATACTCACCTCCATCCAGGTTGGTTGGTGTGACTGCCTTTACACAAAGCACTCTAGTTAACGTGGTCTGCCTGGCATCCATAACTGTTATTTGTTTTTAGGATTTTCTTGATGTTTTACCTGCACTGCGTTCACCTCAGTTAATGTCATCAATGAATGCATTGGAGTGATTGAAATACATGGGCTATTGTCTGTTATTTGTTGCATGGATGGATGTGTACATTTTAGATGGGATCATTTTTACTGCATTTAAGTCTTATTTCAGTGGATGCTAAATTATTAAATACATTTTTTTTATTTTATTGATAATTCCCTTTTCATGTGTAAATTAATGTGCAATCCAACTAGGGGTGGGCGATATGGCAAAAATATATCACATCACGATTTTTTAAAAATAAAATCACGATTTCGATTTTATCACGATCTTAAATTGGAAAAAGAAAAACAGACAATTTCGACCAAAGAACCTTTCTTAACAGATTTTATTTCAAATAGTCGCAGTTTTGCCTGCATGTGCAAACAACGTAAAGTTTAAGGTAAACAACAACAACATTCTGGTTCGTAGTGTTACCACCCGACGTGCGAACGGTTTCTGTGCAAACTTTGCAAATTACATTTGCTTGCGCTTGATCAGTTGCGGAAAATCCAAACCAATTCCATATAATGGAGGTGGAATTTTTTTTAGCGACCAACTCCGTTTGACTTTCAGCCACCGCTCTCCATGTGCTACCGCTACACACACAAACAAGGAGGCGGGTAGGAAAGTGCGTCACTGCCCGTAATTCGCTATGATTGGTCGGTCAGGTTGACGACGTCAATACGTCTGGTGCGTCGGTGCATCAGCATAGAACTGCAATTTATAGAATGTGCCCTAGACGATCCCACGATCTCTGCAGTTTGAAAGATCGTCTTCACGTTGTAATCCTTCACGATCTAATATCGTCATATCGCCCACCCCTAAATCCAACCTACGTTTTCTGTTCCAAAGGGAGAGAAAAAGATCAAGGATGAGAGATCAGAATACATGTGATATAGTGTACGCATAGATCTTTATCTCCTCATAAATTTTGTATATGTATATTGTTTGTATACATTACATTATATACAGGTACGTTCTCATTCAGAGAATCTGTCCTGGTATTTTAAAGCTGATAAGTCACAGTGGATATTTTCATTACATATCTTATTTTCCACAGTCGTTGCTGGATGAGCCAAACCCCAACAGTCCGGCCAACAGTCAGGCTGCACAGCTCTATCAGGAAAACAAGAGGGAGTACGAGAAGAGGGTGACGGCCATCGTGGAGCAGAGCTGGGTTGACGTCTGAGATTCTCTCGCTCTCTACTCCTTCCTCTCCATCATCCTCTCTTCATTATCCCAGTACTTCAGTCTCTCATTTTTTACCTCATCAAGAAAAAAAAAAAACAGCAACTATATCAGAAGAACCCAAGTGCCACCCAAAAAAAAAAAAAAACATCCAGAGAACAACCGAACCAGAATGGACATTATCTTGCTTGCCAATACATCTGAGGAAAACGAGGGAGGGAAATCAATCTTTTATTTGTTTCTTGTCCTTAATTTTACTTTTTTTATTGCATGATGTGAAATAAGTTATTGCTAACAGAATTTGTAATATATCTTTGTTGTTTGGTTGGATTTGGTTGGACTGTTAGTGTTTGAGTTTTACAGATTTTTTTTTTTTTTCCTTTGGAATTTTTTTTTTCTTTTTTTGTAACGTCCGCTGGTGTGCACAACTTGACTGTTTGGAAAGGGCAGGTTGATGACCAAATCAGCATATTTTGAAAGTCGTGGAATAACCCAGAAAATGCCTTTTTCAGAGTTGATATCATCACAGAACAATACCTGATCTGTTCCAGCATATCTCTGTTATTTTAAGACACTGTAGGTTTGGGCTCACAGACGTCACAGGCTGCAACAGCGCCAAGTCTCCCTTGCACTGATGAATCATGACTCCGTGGCTCGCCAGCTCTGAGCTTTTATTTTAATCATTTCTTCTCCAAGGTAGCAGATGATATATGTTTGAAAGGGAGTGTTATGAGAAAGTAAATATTAACACTAGGATGGGACAGGATAAGCTCGGACTGCAGATCCCAAAGTGGAGATCAGGGTTAGTTGGTGAAAAGGCTGTGGGAATCCCAGCTGAAATAAGGAAATACTGTTTTAATTTCAATCAACATTTAATTTTCCTTAAGTCAGCTAATTGAGCCAGTCTGCCGTTCTTTGTTGAAAGCTGTCAAAATGTATGTGGAGCAAAGGAGCCCACGAGATGAGGAATTGAACAGTTCTTCTCAGTGCATATCATTGTAGTTCATTCGTGGCTAATGGAACGACCCGACACAGCAAGTACAAATCTGTAAAGGTTAAAGACAATGAGAATCAGCATGAAGTTGATAAAAATACTTAACATGCTGGGTGTACTTCTACATCATGTTCTCCTCTGTTCTGCTTGTTGTCTATAATATGCCTGTATTAGTCATCAGAGTCCGGAATTTAAGAAAACGGAAAGTAGATGCAGGACTGTTTTCCGCTCCCTCTCATGACAGCTCATGTGATGCTTGTGCCCACACAGTTTTCTTATTTCACCTGCCACACAAAGTAATTGACTTTCGAAACGCTTTGTTGCCGGTGACGCGTGTCCGCCTGAGTGATGTCAGTTCTTTTGATCCTTCTCTTGAAATGACACAGCTGACATATAAATTAACAAGTAAGCAGAGGATAAAAGCAGTGCTGTCACATGCGCATATATATATATATATATATATTTTTTTTTTCATTTGCTTTAAATGAGAGCAGTTGGAGGATTGATAGATCAAATTGCTGGAGAGACGACTACACTTGCTTGCAGTTCAAACCCTGCTTCAACAGTTTTCCCAAAGTTGGTTTCATGCCTGCATTTGTCTCGTTTTATTTGTATGTGATACCCAATTAAAAGACCACTTGAGTATAAATTTATGACTTAACCCTGCCCAACTCAGCTAAATAATCAATGGAAGACAGTCATCATAAAACAGAGTTCCTCTTTTCTGAGACGGTAAAGGTCATATTGTGGTTAGTGACTTATTTCACCTAATAAGCAGAAGGGATATGTTATAAAAAATTTTGTGAATTAAACAAGAAAATGTATACTTATAACAATATGCTGTATAAACATAATAAAACACATTTTTCAGACTTTGAAACAGGTTTTGCTCTTGATTTTTAAAGTTTATAAAAACTGTAAAAGTAGAAGAGTAGGTGGACATTGTGTTGTACAGCTGTAGGATTATGCAGCTTCACTATTAAAAATTCTACCTCTTCTGAAGCCAGAACTCTGGTTTTTGCACCGCAGCCTTTTTGTTTTGATTTACTATTTGCTTGAAATGTGTGAGATGATGACAGGAGAAAAGTTATGCCCTAAATTGTTGAGGAACTCACAGAATATCTGAAACAGAATCAAATTGTGATCCATCTCTAACATCATTCTTAGAAAAAAAAGACAAAATATGACCCCATGAGAAAAAGAATTCACAAGTCTTTAATTCCCAAAACAGAGACATGAGGACAAGATGCAGTGTCATCTTGTATCTGAACTGATATAAAAACAGCACTAAAAACAATGAATACACTTTAAAAAATGTAAAACAATCGTGTAGAGATAAATGAGCAGTGAAGCTATCAGACTGCCAAAACTTCTTAATGTCTCCACACAATTAAAATTCTAAAAACCAAGTCTTTGTGTTTCATAAAAAAGATTTTAGATGTTACTATGTTACTCTTATCACATCCGTCATAAATAATGTAGGATGGTTAAAATGCCACAGAAATGTGGTCCCACGTGTTACAAGCACAGCCTGTGTGTATAGAACAACTGAGTCCCATCAGTTTTCATCTGATACAACCAGAGGAGACTGAGCTGGTCATCGACCCTATGATAGAGGAGAGAAATACATGAGAATTTTTTTTTCATGAGAAATTTTATATCTGTGTGTATGTGTGTGTGCCCACAGACGCACCTGTTGTTTCTTAATAATCTCATCTCTCGTCTTGAAGACCGGTGCATCTTCCACCACGATGCCTTCAGCCATTTCCTTCACTTTCTCCAGGAGCTCTGTGCTATACCTGCCAACAGTGCAAAATAACCCACAATTATTCAGCATCCTTAATTAATCTCTGTGGTCCATATTATTTCAAAGAGCTTATAGTGTCGTGAACAATGAGTTGAAAATTGATTGTCATATTTCAAGGATATAAGACAAACATTTCCTATTTCCAACTTCTCTGTTGTAAAGTGTTGCTTATTCCTTTTCTTAAATGATAATGAATTCAAGATGCAGACAAATATAACAGGAAATCAGCATAGAAATGTCAAAACATGTTTGACAATTTTAGAAACAGTCTCTATATGTCCACCAGAGAGCACTGACAAATGTTTTTTTCAACAGTAAATTTAAGGATCCTTAAAGGATTAAAAGGAAAATGTTTTGTATTAACTGATATGTTAGTGGATCGTCATCATCTCTCTGATTCATGAAGAAAAACACCCGGCGCAGCTGCAGAATGAGCAGAGCCCACAAGTTGCCAGTCGTTGTACGGACACAGGGGGCAGTAGTGAGCCCGTCGTGTGTTGAGAGCGGGAGACGAAGAAGATTTCGCACTCGAAAACATTTTTCAACAAACCCCACAAAGGCAAGTTCTGTGACTTATCAGAAGTAATGTCAAACAAGAGGTTTAACTTTTAGAAGTGAAGGGGCTTAGATTGTGAGGGAGTACTGACAGGTTTGGTAAATATATCTAAGGTAAATTTAAACGACAGCTTTAAAGTCCAGCGCTAAGTCGCTAAGCTAGCCTGATCCTGGACTGAGGAGCTTCACCAGCTGTGGAGTGGTTTTATATCCTACAGCTCAGGAAAAGAGTCAACACAAAAGCCTGCCCGATAAAGGGTGCATATGTACTAAAATGTGAAACGTGTTATGTTCACGCACCGACAGCCGAGGAAGACGTTGTTGGCCCAGACCATGGACAGAGAGAGCAGGTGGTCGAGCTGCTGGAAGTCGTAGTCGTTGATGTTCCTCAGGATGAACTCTCTCCTGGCCTGCCAGTGTTTGTCACTCTCCCAGTAACCTCGAAACGTTTCCACCTGGTCGGCCAAAGCTCGGTTTTGTTGAATAAAATCATCTACGTCCAGGGTAGCCATCTTGCTCTTCTCCGACAGAGTCAACGAAGGCACTTTCCTGTTTTCGAAGCGGGTCTCGGAAGTTGTTTTTCTGCGCAGCGTGTTTTCAACAGCGCCACTTGGTGGTGGCGGTGAGAGACATGAAAGACCCTCTTCACAAAGCCTGTGGCGGGACATTAGGCGATACTCCATTACAAGTACATTACAAGTCCAGCTTTCAACAGCTTATTTAAGCAAAATTAAGCTACAAAAGTATGGTTAGCAAAATGTCCTTACAGTTACAAAGGCAAAAGTCATTATGCAGAAAAAAGGCTGCTTTGATGATGTAGTGTTTTACTGTTATAATGGGTTGAGGGGAAGCAAAATGTAATGATTCTGTACACTGTTGGACACTTTCATCTGCAAAACCCCCACCCTCAAAAAAATATTTCTGAATACAGTTACACTATAAAAACCTAATTTTCCTAATTATCTGTCAGTGCAGTAAGGCTGCTGTTTGTTAGGGTTAGGGTTGTTAATTCCTTTTTAAAAAAAAGGCTATAAAGCCACATCTGTAGCTTGAAAACAAGACAGAACACAAGAATTAGGAAAAAAAGGAAGAAAATAGGATGGAATATTCTTACTGCATCGTCAAATTTTCTCACTTTTGCTACTTAATAAATGTATTGAACTAAAAAGTATAATTTTTGCATTTGGAATATAGAGGAGTAGAAATGTAAAGTAGCAGTAGATGGAAGTACTGATGTACAAGTACCTTAACATTCATCAAATTAAAGTTTAGTTTACATGCAAAAATTGGTATGCAGAAAGTGAGTATCAAATCTCACAGGTTGCTTTGGGTGTGTTTGAGAGCACAATACTTATGCACAAAAATATGATTACCATTATCACAGTTCCACTAACTGCACAATCCTTAGCTGCAGATTTTGCCTTGCATTGGTTGCTCCAGTGATACCTCCCCCATACCGAAAACTTAAGTACAAACACAAACAAACACACACTCTCTGATATGGAGATATGCATAGGGACAAGTGACAGAAGGAAAATGTTTATCTGCCTTCTTCTCACATGAGGAACATCTCTCTCTCTCTCTCTCTCTCTCTCTCTCTCTCTCTCGCTGTGTTGGCACTTGGTCAGCCTGCCAGGAATATGATCAGAGAGAAACACTGGACTTTTAACCTCCAGTCTAGGCTTACGGGCAGTCACTCAGGCTCACAGAGATGCACAAACACACACACACACAAACAAACGCACAGTCTCTTTTTGTGTGCACATATCACCTGCACATATCGCCACACAGATATGTGCACAAACCCCTGCAATATTTTTTTTTCTTTCTAGCCCTCTCTCATTCACACACGCACAAACACACACACACACACACACACACACACACACACACACACACACACACACACACACAAAGTAGAGTGGAGGATTTGGGGCTTGTTTTGACATGAAGTCATTGATATGCAAAGGGATTCCAGAGGAAGGCAAGCCAACATGAAGTGAGAGGGACAGACAGACAAGCTCACTGCTCTGTCACGGGTTTTGTTTCCACAGCACAGTAAAAACAGGTTTAACTGTAAATAACTGTCAAATGTCTCCTGACCATTATTATAACAGCCACAGGAGCAACAGAATAACCGGCTTGACTTTAAAGATTTGCTGTAAACTCAAAATGAATTCACTTCCCTTTATATTTGGAAAATTTGAAATTAACAGAAAAATTTAGATATATATTGTGAATGGAAGTACATAATCAGAGTCAGTCAGAGATTTATATTTTAAAATAGCACAATGGAAACTAAAATGACTACAAAGAAAAGTTGAGAAGAAAAAAGTGAGAGGATCCTTATTAAAAATTTGATTTTAATCATGACAGTAATTTAAAGACGTTATATATAATAGCTATGCGAATGTTTAAATTAGACACACACCAACAAAACAAATGTGCAAACAGTGCATCTTTTTTATGTCAGTTTTTCCTAAAAGGAGTTTCTCAGCAGCTGCAAAGGAGCAGTGGAGACACAGCCAAAGAAAGAGGGAGCAGGTTGAAACAACAGTCAGACATGCAAGGATGAAATAATGTCCGTGCAGATCCAGACAGGAGTTTTTAATGTGCGAGGTGCAGATGATGAGAGCTGATAAAAGGACTGTCTTACCTTTAGAAATATACTGCATTCATTCTCCTAATATGAAGCAAAGGAACACCACGTACGGACACCAAACCCCAGGCTCCAGGCAGGCTCACTGGTGAGCTGCAGATGTAAATTTATATTACTGCGTAAACATAAAACCCTCTGAAAAACACCAGCATACTAGCACAGTTAACTTTGATATATTAAGCTGCAGGCCAAGAAATCAAACAGCAGGCCAGGTTTTTTTTTTTGTTCATTTATGACCTTGCTGTAGGTCTGAGCATTAATTTTCACTCGCTTTTAAAAAGTTACATGTTGCTCAAACACTAAAACAATTGCAGCTTAGCCAGGTTTCTCTAGGTTTACAGCAAATTCAGATTTCAATATCTGAGCAAGAAAAAAAAAGAAAGTTGAGTGTGGGGTGGGGTTGGGGTTGGGGGGTGTTTTTAAACATCTGACAGATGTTTCAGCTTCATCTTGTTTTCCACGGGGCTCTGAACATTGTAATTCTATTTCCACACAGTCTCAGTTTACTATAAGTGGTTACAAAACTTCTTCCCAGCGGGCTTTGCGATCCTGATGCTCACCACAGAGAAGTGAGACACGGACAAACTCATGATCCCATCTGCCTCTTCCCTCTGCCCGCCACTGTTTGTATGCGTGCGCACACTAACATACAACCACCGTGCACCTAACAACACAATATTTGTCTTTATGTGAACACATTAGGTGCACATATGCATATATCACTTCTGAACTTGTAACCCATAACCTTAACCCTACACCAGTTTCTGCAAGAAGTGTGGCCCGTAAAATGGTCTTGCCTCAGACATATTTTCTCTGTTTTCTTTATTCGTGAGTCTGTCCTAGAAAGACAAGAAAACACACAAGTAAGCACTCATAAAAACTCACTTTCACCACCTCTCAAATTCCCTCAGAAAAACCACCGGCGGCTCTCCCGAGGATGTTATATTTTGGTCAGCTTCCAAGTCATACAAGTCACCGCTTTATTGAGTGAACTAACCCATTAAGTTTATGGCTTCGCTTTCGCTCTCTCACTAAGCCTGAAATATACACTGATGCTGAAATAATACACTGCGTTCCAGCCAGCTCTGGCAGACAGCCGTTCTTGATGAGTCACCTAATGTACGCTTACTCAGGAGAAAACTATAATTGGGAAAACACGCAGACAACAGGTAGTCCTTTCAAGCTGAGTCCTGAGGGACTGTCAGTGAGAAAGGATTTAAGGCGCCACCCTCTAAAGCATCTCTGGATATCAAGGTTACTGTGAGGAGATTCTTATTTGTCATGTTTTACCCTGCCCACATTGTGGAGGCAGTTTGAATGGTGTTCACAGCCAAGGTTCCCAAGAAAAACAACATCATCCAAAATGTCCAAACATGACATATGTTTGCGTTCGCATGACAAAGCGCTCTAGCAGCTGTAGGGATTATGGCTTTAGTCCATCAGGAGCAAACGAAGACATATGTTGTTATAGAGCCACACAGCCCACGGAGGGAGGAGGTCAGGGTGGTTGGATGGGTCAACAAAATGTCAGACTTTGACACATGAGACTGGTCACTTCCCATTTCCTACTGACAGTTACTGCTGGTTTCTTCTAAACATGAGCATTATCTTTCCCTAACATTAACCAAGTTGCTTGGAGCCTGGAGCAACAAACCACAACCACAGCAGCAGCAGATCATCTTGTCAATAGACGAGCAGATCAGAAAATGTTTATGTGTGTCATTCTGAAGGACAGCTTCAAACACTGTGTTTTATCTTTTAATTTGGAACGACTTGTTGGCTCAGAAGTCAAAGCGATCACGTAGCAGCCCCTTTCAAGAGTTAAGGAATACACATTTCAACATCTCCAAAGAAAGCCAGCTGCTCTTAATCGCCAATTGTACTGTTGGCAAATAAAATGCATCATATCATACTTCTACAGTCGTTCTTCCTGTTGATGCTGTTTCCTGTTTGCACCCACACTTGTGACAAATGAATGAAAGGAGTTGATTCTTGTTTCCATTAATTAAGTACAACTTGAGCCAAGCTAAAAAAAAATACTCATAAGAGGACCAAGAAATCAGACGTCTAATAAATCTGAGTTTTTAATGTCTTTAAATGCCTTTTATGTTTTTCTTCCTTTCTGTACCTTTCCTCTGTGATTGTTGGTTTTGTGTATCTTGGTTGAAATAGGGTAAAAACTTTCAAACCTATGTAGATTCATTTTACACCAGATGTCTGAACCGTTTCATCAGTTTTAAAAGGCTAATTGTTGTAAATTTGCTCAATAAGAAATGTAAACCCTAAGCTGTAATGGTGCGGAATTGCTTCCAGGGTCAAAAATATTTATGTAAATCTTAATGATAAATTATGAATATGCCTTGCAGCTATTTTAGTTGTGAGCATTAGCATGTAGGAGGTAATGCAAGAAAAGTCACACATTAGTCATACAGGGACCCACCATAAAAAAAACAATAAAAAAAAGATAATAATTTGATTTCATATGTCACCAAAGCAGCAAGAGCATCTCTGAAACTTGTTGAAAAGAAAAAAGTATTGTAGTTTGGAGCAGGACTATCAGAAATAGGCTACACTTGACATTGCTTTGACTTTATTACCCTTCAACAGAGGGGTGCTCACACATTTTAGGCTTGGGACCCAAGTGATAAATGTAGTCCGTCATCCTGGGACCCAGACTAATTAAAAACTAGTGCTCTTGACATGCAGGGATGCTGGAGCAGTAGGGCCTGCCAGCTATTTCAGGTCCTGAATCCTGACCCGTTGTTTAAAAAAATTAGGATATACACCCATCTATTGGCCTAATTGCAGTTGACATGGCCATTGGGGCCATGATATAGTGCATGCATCTCCTCAGTCAGAAATATCTCTACAGGACACTAACGTCATAGTAACACCACCGCACAGCTGCCTCTAGATGAATACTGTCATGTCTGTATTCACACACTGATCTTATTTCCTGAAATGTGTGGTTATGAAAATGAAATGCAACCTATGTCATGGAAAAATACTGTAATGCTGCCTGGTGCTGTGTGCATGTGTGTTGTTTGTGGTGCGTGTGGTGGTGGGAGGGCGATCATGAGTGATATCACCATCAAGTTACACTGACATACTTGTTGTAGACTTTAAGTCCTGTGAGTAACCAAAGGAGACGGAGAAGAAAAAGACAAAAACGTTTGAAATTAATTAACGGACTAGAGTACTTCAATACAAGGTGTCCCTATGTGAAGAAGGGAATTAAATGTCAGAGGAATAATATAATTTGTATTTATCCTCTTTGTGCTTTTTGACTCAGCTCTGCAGCTACCACTGTCTTAACATCAAATATAAGAGCTAACAGGCGTGGAAATGAAACGTCATGCTACTGTGCAAAAGGATTTAGGCCATATAGGACTATAATACATTATTGGTAAGAACTTGGGTTTATTTCTTTCTTTTGTCTAAAATCAACTGTATCTTAAATTACAAGTAAAAAAGTAAATAGAAAAAAAACTTCAAAGCAAATTCGCTAAACAGTGAATATTTGTGCCGTTATAAATCTAAGATACAAGGCAGTGCATTACCGCTGTAAGCTGCCAGAGATGAACAACTTTACGACCTTTTTCACAGTGCACATTTTGTTTGGACTCCTGTGTTTGTGCATCTTAAAGGCTGCTACCAGCAGCAATTGACTCATTAGTTACTATTACTAATCTCTTTAAATTGATGTGCCTAATGATTTAATGTTACAAGTAGCACCCTTAACCACATATCGATAACAATGGGAAATGCTCCCCAGCTGTAAACCCCACCCATCTGGTGCAGCCAGCAGATTAAACAAACAACAACCACTATTTGACCCAGATGTGGATGGATCTACTTCCTAAACAAACAACGTGTGCATCTCATCAGTCAGGAAATTGCATTAGCGCACATTAAGACGACCATGGAGAGGGTCACAGGCTGTTTCCTCAGGGGACACTACCTACCTGCATGGTGTGGAGGGGAGGACAAACTGTGGGATGCTGCTGTTGCATTTGAATGTGTGCCAGATAAATCCCTCCTCTGTGTCCTTCACCGCCTCATTTCACTTTGTGCAAAACAGCCCCCCCTCAACCCCCCTACCCCCACCCACTGCCCCCTCTCCACTTTCTGAGTGTCACGTGAGACAGCTGATATGAGCATTTCTGCACCTGACATCCTTGTCTGTGTGTGAGTGTTTTTTTTGTGTGTGTGTGGGAACATGCCCTTGCAGGTCTGCATGTTTGATAGAAGTAGAATTGTCCCATTTGTTCATCCAAATGACCTTAATATTTTGTGTGCCTCCTAGCTCTGCAGCTTTGTGTATTGACCAGACATTTTTAGACACAAAAAAGATGAGCGAAGATGAATTACAACTGTTGAGATTATCCTCTGTCTGTCACTGCAGAGACACTTAATGAGATTGGGAGTCAGACAGATTTGTTTGTGAAATCTGAACTATACACTGCACTGTAGAGAAAGCACAAGAAAATGTAGTCCTGCTTGATAACAGGCAGAGGACGGTGATTTAGAGACAGTGGATGGCAGTGGATTACGCATTGATCAAACACCCTCCTCCCCTTTAAATATAGATTTTAGACAAAATGTGAAGGAAGGTAATTTATTTGCCAGCCATTTCCTTACGATCACTGTGAGCAAATCAGTCACTGGTGGAGAGATATTATTACTTACAGTTAAGTGCCATCACAGGCCTTCACTTTGAACTGAATCTCCGGCTGCCAGTCATTGTGACACCAGTTAATGGTGATGGTCAGAATTAAATATCGCCTTTAAAAATATGTAGACATGTTGAGACTGAACTTGAAAAAGTACTGTTAAATGCAGGTTGTGGATGAAAGCATAAACATATTCTTTCACAAAGGAGTCCAGTCAAATATGTCATAGGAAAGAGATACTTTAAATCATTTACCTTTGATTTACCTTTCAATATAACATTGTTTTAGGTGATTTTAAGGTTACATAATTTTAACAGTATGTACCTCTTATTATATTGCTCAAATATATTCACTTTTATTTACTTGTACCATTGTATTTATTCTCTTTTTGGGGCTAAAATTAAGATTAATTTAAAGTTTGGAACATTATATGTATTCGTAAAATGATTTACTGAAACTTCAGTGTGAGTATTTAATTAATAAACGAGCCTATTCATTTTATTTCAGAAAATTTACCCTACTAGAGATCAATCACCTGATACAGGTTTTTACGTCCCATTTCAACACTTTCTGCCACAAAGTAAGCCTGTATCACCGACAGAGAACTGGCAGGTGGAGGTTCAATCCCCATCCTCTCCTCTCCGAGGCGCAGTAATCTAGCATTTCTCAGAGTAGGAAGTGCAGCTTGCGGTAACACTGAATTGAAAGTACGCCATAAATATGGCGCCAAAAGAGTTTTCAAGCTGATGATAAGAGCTGATTTTTCTCAGTGTTGTCTTTTTTGTTCTGGGGGGTGGGAGGAGAGGTTGCAAGACAAGACCCGCCTGTGCATTTGTGCAGAGCAGTGTGCACGTACACCGGGGCAGAGGAGTGGGAGCAAGGCAAGGCAGTAAGTGAAGACGAGGAGAGCTCAATGTTTTATTTTTGAAGGAGGGACGTTGCGAAACTGGCTTGCGATCTTTTCTGACTCATCGTTTGGAAATAAAGCATCCTTTTCTTTTCTTTTCTTTTTTTTTTTTTTTTTTTTTTTTTTTTTTTTTTTTTTTTTTTACTCCTCGTCCTCTTGCTTCTCCGTTTCCCTGCTCCCGTATCACTGGCACCGGAGAGGAAAACACAGTCGGATTTTTTGACACCACGTTTGGGGCTGCTTTTTGCAAAATGCGACATGCTTTCCTGTGAGCGGTATGTTGTGCGCACCTCGCAGCCTGCTACACAGTGAACGGCAGCAGGACCAGCGGCAGCAGCACCACCGCCGCCGCCGCCGCCGCCGCCGTGTTTGTTGTTGTTGACTTGTGAAGGCTGCAACTTAGTCTGGCTGCCACTTTTGGATTTTATTTCGGATTTGGACTCGGTGGTCGGTCTTCACAGAGCTGACGCGCTGTCAACACGCACCACCACCGTGAGGGGAAGGGAAGGGAGGGGAAGGGACAGTCCTGTCACCCAACGTGGATTCAGAGTCGGGGCTGTTTAGCAGCACAGCTAGCAGCCTTGCCAGGGCACCAAGTGGGCAAACTGAACTAGTGCTAAACCCTCCACTGTGAAACTACATGTGCCTGGCTCCCAATGATCTCCTAATCTCTGGGAATCGGCCGCCGTCCAGGACTGAGGACGTCTCTGCACCCGAAGCTGACTGCGATCAAGGTAAAAAACAAAATACAAAAAACACACTAATAGACGGATAAATGATGAAATTTAAAAGTGGGAGTGTTGCAGGACCGCTGAAGTCCACTTTGCTGCTGCTGCTGCTGCTGCTGCTAGTGCTATATTCAGTGCTAGGCTAGCAGCAGGGCAGCAGCTTGGTACGCACTTTTTTGCAGCGGGCTTGTCAGTCACAGTCAGCGGGCAGGGGCTCTTAACAGTGTCGTTACCCTGAACGGTGCGTGTTGGTCTAAGAGGGGTAACGCGTTTTATGTGTTGCAATGAAGAAAAGACAAATAACCCATTTGAAGGCAGAGTCCGTGCATTCGCTGAGGTGAAATTAACCGGGCAAACTTGGCCATGTTGTGCTGCAAACGTAACATAAACGCGCCCCGGTGGGAATCAAGTGTGCGAGCGGGTAGTTGGAGAGTGTCCAAGTGTGGTTATTTTTGCGCGTAATTGCAACAAATAGGGCTCATTTGCAGTACTGTAGCGAGGAATGCGAGTTTAACTTGCAGGCGAATGTGTGCGCGCACACACACACACACACATAGAGACACATAAGGGGCATAGGATATGAGATGAAGTTGTATGTAGAGCAGCAGGTCTGGGTGCAGGGTGGTGGCACCAAACGTTCACAGTCCTCGGATGATTTGCAGGTTCCTTCACTCCCTAGTAAAGGAGGGGGAGAGAGGAAACCAGGGGGGAGCAGCAGTGCTTTTAGGAAGGCTGAGCACGCAACCACACACATACACACATCAAGGAATTAGAGCAACTCCTCTCTGCCTCCTTCACCCTCTCCTCCTCCTCCTCCTCCTCCTCCTGCTGCTTCGTGCTGTGCAGATCTAGCTGGCTTTAGGAGAGGGGGGGGGGGGGGGGGGGGAGTGGCTGTTGTTTACCTCATCTAAGTCAGAGTGCTATCTGTATCCCTAGGTTGGATGAGTGTGGCTGTTTCATCCTTCCCTGGAAAAAAAAACAAAAAAAATAAACAACACAAGGACTTTACATGTGGATGCAGGTGCTGATGCTGGGAGTCAGATGTGAGCAGGATTAATGGGGTGTAAGTGGGGCATTTGCCTCTGGTGTGATTTTCAGCGGTGCTTTGTGGCCATGTACTCTTCATAATTGCCCGGAGAACCTCTAAAGAATATTATGTCTGCCTATTAGTGCTGATCATTAATGGATGGAGCAATTTACCCAGATCTTTTTTTTTTTTTTGTATTAATTTTCTGATGGCACATGTTAGGCTGAACTGACTTGAGCCTTGAATCAATTAGGCTGGAATCATCTGGGGGCTTGTTAAATGTTCCCGGTTGTGACAGTGCAACCCCCCTCCCCTCTTACCACCATCACACACACCACACATGCATCACAATCACACACAAGCTTGACTAGTGCACACATACCAACAATGCTCAGCGTGCCTCTCGATCAGTCTAAACACATATTCAAGTACAGATGCGTGTACCATGCTCTTCAAACTCTCTCTCTCAACAAACTCTCGCACATAGGCACAAACACACTTTTACACACAACCCTCCTCCCGCTGGGTATGAAACCGGAGATGAGTCATGGTGTGTGGGGGCATAACAACTCTGTCTCAGTCCCTCTATCCCCCTCTCTGTCTTTCACATCTTTCCTGATGCAGTGCTATCTTGTTTTCACTCACTCTTCTCTCTCTCTCTCTCTCTCTCTCTCTCTCTCTCTATCTCCCTCCCTCCCCTCCCTCAAGGCTCTCCTCTCTTCTCTCTCGCCCAGAGACAGTGGTTGTTTACAAGGCAAGAGAACAGGGATGGGAGCTGTTTTCATTTTGCATCCGTTTTTTTTTTTGATGGCAGCCCTCCAGCCAGTCACCCATGTTTCAATCCCTCTTTCCTCATCCATCCCTTCATCTCATCCATTGCTCCCTTTCCTTTCCATCTATGCACAGCTGTGTTCCTCCCTAAGCCTTTATCCGTCAACCCATGCTTCCATCGTTCCCCTCATCACCTTTTCATCAAGATTTCACTGTGATCTCTCTCATCATCTGGATGCACAGCCAGGAGGAATGAATGTGTGTGTCCATATGTATCAACTCTCCCTGTACAGTATGTCATGTGAAACTCGAGCACCTTTTAAGCCTTACATGTGTACATACGCACACGTGTGTGTGTGGGCGGGGGTGTAGCATGTGTATGTGTGTGTGTGTATTTGTGTCTGCTGCGTTAAGCGCTGAGCTCTGATTGGCTGGAAAAGGGGGTAAGGACCCCCACGTGGTGCGTTGTATCGCATTAGCAGCTACGTTGTGAGGAGGAAGAGGAGGAGGAGGAGGGGTGTTGTTCATGAATGGCCCACTGACGTCACTTAAACTGTACCCTCAATCACACACACACACACACACACACACACACACACACACACACACACACACACACACACACACATACCCACCCATGTGCATGTACATGTTTTTACACACATTACTATAGAAGGCTTCAGGGCAAATGTGTGTGTATGTGATTCAGTAATACGTGTCAGATAAGAAGGATAGGAACCAAGTGAGCTGAGGGATTTGTGTGTGTGTGCGTGTGTTTGTGTATGTGTGCATACATGTGCGTGCATGTGTGTGTGGCTGCCTGGAGGCGTGTTGGCTAGCTGTCATGTCACTAGCTCTCTGCTGTGCTCTGCTCTGCTTACTAACTAACTAACCAGCATGTAGGCCACAAGGGTATTACTACTAGCTGACTACTAGCCGATTTATGTGTGTGTGTGTGCGTGTGCGTGTGTGTTCTTGCTGGTGTGTAGCACCTATATGCTTTGATTTTGAATGTTAAGAAGAGCCTGATACTGGATTTCTGATGTCAATTCTGATGATTAATGTTTGAAGATTGTAAAGAGACAGAACAAGCACAAAATGAAATAAGTATCGCAGTGTTTTCTTTATTATGTTGAATCAAGGACATTATCGTAACTTCACAGAATTTCTATTACAGCACTTTAATAGAACAGGAATTGTTAGATAACACCTATCAGTTATCAGTCACTAAATCATATCAACAGTTTAGCTGCAGAAATCAAACACCAGCCAATAAAACATGCAAGACTAAGACTGTGTTTGGTTTATTCTTCGTGCGTGTTAATAAGTTTACGTTTGCCGTGAGTGCGTGGGTTTGTCCTGGTTTCCTCACATGCAGGTTTTGTCATGTTTCACAAGTTTTGCAACATGAAACCAAACCATGTGGTGGATTAAATGCTGCAGCCATGTTTTTATGCATTGGCCCCTTGTGTGTTGTGTCAACGTTTGCTCTCAGTAGATGACCCTGCTGTGGCCTCGTACCTCATTGGTGGGGTCTTTAGTGTGTGTGTGTGTGTGTGTGTGTATGTGCGTGTGCGTGCTAACCTGCTGTTCAGTGGGCAGGACATGACGTCAGACCTCAAGGGGAGATGGAGGGGGGGTGTTTTAATTTTTTTCCTGTTCCACTGTGACTCAGCCTTGTTAGTTAAGGATAATTGCAAAGTCTGCACACCTGCACAAATCACTGAGGAGGAAGGAAACGGTACACATATTTCACAGAAAGATTTTTGCAGGAGTAATTGGAATGTGCTTCATTGCTCACCGGTCCCTCGCTGACTGAATAAGAGCAGTGAACGTTCTGGTGCAGCAGATGGTTTTTCAGATAAAATTAATGATCCGTTTTTTTTTTTTTTGTCATAGTTCATAGTGAAGTCTATGTTGTTACCACAAAGTTGACAGTGATATCATTAGAGCATATCTCACCGAGGTTAAGTTTCATGTCCTTTGTACTTATTTCACATGTTTTCATTCCCCCCTCAGCAATCCTACTGTAGGAAGCCATACATATTATAAATGATTATACATGGAATTTCTGTAAATGTACAGTTAATTTTTAATAAATTCATCAAGCAGATTTTCTGATTTCTGCTTGTCACTGTGAGGATTTGATGCTTTTTTCTCTGTAATATTATCGAAATAGAATATCTTTGGGCTTTGGGCACTGTCGCCTCACAGTAAGAAGGTTCTGGGTTCGAACCCCGGGCCTGGGGCCTTTCTGTGTGGAGTTTGCATGTTGTCCCTGTGCCTGCGTGGGTTCTCCCTGCGTACTCCGGCTTCCTCCCATAGTCCAAAATCATGCACAATAGGTTAATTGGCGAGTCTAAAGTGCCCATAGGTGTGAATGTGAGTGTGACTGGTTGTCGGCCCTGTGATGGACTGGCGACCTGTCCAGGGTGTACCCTGCCCTCGCCCCCAATGTCAGCTGGGATTGGCTCTAGCTTACCCGCAACCCTATAAGGATAAGTGGTATAGATAATGAATGAATGGATGGATATATATATAGATCAAAAGATTAATTGATCAATAAAAAACAAACAGGAATGAGCCCTATAATTAGTTAGAACTTTAGCAGTTCGGTTTGCCTCGTCCTGAAGTCTCTGGGGTTTTTTTTAACAGGTTTTTGGTTAGATGACTGAAATAAGGTCTGTGGTTAACACAAGCTCAAGACGTTTTATTCTACAACATAAAATATGTCACCATTTGTGATTTCTTTCTTTCTTTTACAAACACTAAAAAGGCCGGTTGCTAACAAGTGGCTAAATGAGACTACAGAGATTGTCGGGGACGTTGAACGTCATTGCGTGCCAAATATGAAAACCAGTCTACTCGCCAGTACAGCTTTGTGTCTATACTCGCGCTTTTGCAAACTATTACTAACTTTCTAAGAGGAAAGGCTTTTGCAGAAGAGGCAAGTGTGCTAAGTTTAGCTACGAGTTGGAAGTTTAATAGTGGTGACGTTGAAGTCATTAAGTTAGTTTTGTTTAGTCTTGGTTTCCAAAGTGTGTCGAAGCATAATTATACTTCTAGTTTGGCTGGGTGAAACGCAAAACAATAACAATTGTGACAACCAGGAGAGCTAATATACATCACAGTATCTTCTGCAGATATGGAAATTCATATGTCAGGTTGTCCTATCGATGGCCATCATAATGAAACGCCAAATACTCAAAAAATCGAAACTGACACAGGCATCTTTAGTTCAGAAAACCGAGAGATCAGTTTGCAAGAAATCTGGCTTTATCAGTGGTGTCAGGATTTGCAATTAAAAAGATTACAGTGGTAGAAAAGTATATTACAGATAGAGTTCTTATGCCAAAAAAGTTAAGACTATGCAGCAGAAGTGTTTATTAAAATTTGTTATAATCCATTACATACTTACCCCTCTTCTTTCTCTCTCTCTCTCTGCCTGCTTGCTAACTCCTACTCTTCTTTCGGGGGGAAAAAAAAATGAAGCGTCTGAAGGCTGTAAGCACATTGATGGACAGGCTGACAGATGCTGCCTGAGCTCCTGATGGGAAGAGTTTCAGGAGTGTGTGTGTGTGTGTGGAGAGAGTGGGCAAGTAAACAACAGACAGAAACAGTATGTCAGACCTTCCTTTGCTGTTTGAACACCTGGTGATCCAGTATGGAAATATGCTTCTGACTCACTGTGCCATCCTTGAACATTTTATTTGTGTGTATAATATATGAAAATGAATTTAAAAAAAAAAAAAGGCAGGAGATCTGATGTTCACACAGACTTTTGTTGAACATGGCTGGTGAGCTGAGTTTTAAGACCTTGAAAAGAACTTAGAAATTTTATATAGATTAAAAATGAGAAATAATACAATTTGAAATGGAGGTAAAGAATAGTGTGAACGGAAAGAAAGAGGAAGATCGATGGTGATGAGGTGTGGAGGGGAGGTAGTTGAAGAGAAGTGCAGGGGGAGTAGGTGAAATGCAACAAAGGTGAAGACAAGAAGGTGAAGCCAGCAGGGACACGAAGGAGGGAGGGAGGGAAGTCGGTGAAGGAGGGGAGGAGATATAGGGAGGGTAGGATGAAAGACGACAGGAGGGGTGGAGGAGGGGAGGTGCGGGTAGATAAACAGGGAGCTGGTAGTCGGGGTCGCTGGGAGTGAAGGGCAGTGTGTTCATCCTCCATCTCTCTGTCCTTTTCATCCCTCCTTCACTCCCTTCCAGGAGCTAATGAACTCCTGATGGCAGCGGAGATGGGGGAGCGATGGATCAATCCTCCATCCCTCTCTCTCTCTCTCTCTCTCTCTCTCTCTCTCTTTCTCTCTATCTATCTATCTATCTATCTCTCTCCCTCCCTTCCTCCCACCCTCCTCCCACCTGTCCTCCTCCTTTCTGCTCTCCCTCCTCCTGGGTTTTTGGCAGGGCCCCAGCCTTGCTGGCTCAGACTCACCTCCTTCATTGTTTGTCAGCAGATTTCGGGAGACGGAGCGAGAGGCTTAGTTAGAAAATTATTTGGACCTCTGCCTCTCGCTTCTTTTTTTTCTTTTTCTTTTTCTTTTTCTTTTCATTTCTTCTCTCTCTCTCTCTCTCTCTTTCTCTCTCTCCCTCTCTCTCTCTTTCCCTCTCTCCCCCCCTTTCTGTTTCCGTCTCTCTCATTCCTGCTCCCATAATGCAGCGGCAGCAGCAGGAACAGTGGCAGCATCAATAAATATTGTGTTAATGTTCTGGTGGCTGGAGCCAGCAAGGTGATAAAGGAAATCTATTTGATTTCTGTGGCTCGTTTGTTTGACCCAACGCCTCTTCGAGTTGGTGTACATATGTGTGTGTGTGTGTGTGTGTGTGTGTGTGTGTGTGTGTGTGTGTGTGTGTGTGTGTGTGTGTGTCCACATTGTGTACTGAATGTGTGTGTATAGCTCAGGAGTTTCTTCCATAATTCCTTGAATATCTTTTTCTTTCTGGTTCACTCCCTTTTTTGTTCATTCCTTCAGTCCTACTGTCTCACACTGTTGTATTGAGCAACTCTTATTCTTGATGCTCAGCATGAGGATAAATCACTAACAACATTGAGTACTAGTCACTGTAAAATAATTGTCCTATTATGATTCCTCTCAATGTCATCTGACCACGTCTGAAAGCAGAAGTGTTTATACTTATTTCCAGCAGCTGCAATTGAAGGTGGTACAAGAAGCCTCCTGTCGTAGAGAGGGACTAGATGTGATTATCGTTCAAATGGGGACAACAGCAGACATTTTTGGACCCATTTTTTCCTCAGAGGCATTCAAGTCCAATCCTTGCTTACTAATTCTGACATTGGAAAAAAAGTGGTTTCAGAGACCTCCGACCAGCATGTCAGCTGAATCTAAGTTTTATTTAATTAATTTAAGCTACTTGAAGAATTGCTGTCAAATCTCAAATATTTCTCTACAACATATTTGTGATTAATGAGCAACCATCAAGGTAAAAAAAAAAGAAAAGAAGATAATTTCCATAAAACTCTAACCTGCTTCATTAAGATTGTGAGTATGGTCAGATTTTATTCATGATGGAATCGTCCTGGCAACAGTTAGTTTTTACCTCGGTATGTGGAAGTTTTTCACTTGTGAATCAGGTGAATTTTACTGCCAAATATTCAGCAGTTGTTGCACACCGAGCTAACACAAGCTTATTTTTGATTGAAAGATTTTAGTGCCTGCACAAAGGTGAGACTGCAGGCTTCCTGAATGAAATGTCAGCATAAATGCCACCAAAACAAAACCCATTTGGAATCCGTTTGAATGAGCTGAAAATAGCTTAAACCTCCTGGGGAGTGACTGGTAGTCCCGTCTGTCATGTCAGTGGAGGCATGGAGCAAAAAAGTTTTTTAAAAGTTACTAATAAGCCACCTACATCTATCAACGCCCTGACTAAATACAGTATATGTGGGGAAATACTGAAATGTACAAGATGATTCATTTTGGGAATCATCTCTAATGTTTTTCACTTTCCCTTAAGGACCAAGCTAGGTTCTTAGCATCGTTAGCGTTCCTCATTTAAACCACACTACAGCTAGCAGGGAGCATTTGTTTTTTTTTTTGTTTCTGTGTTATTTCACACTTCACTTATGGAGGCTTTGCTCCCCTGAGAGCAATACCAGAAAACTAATTTACTTTACAGAGACAACAGTCTTCTGTATTTGACATGAGGAGCAAGCTTCCTTCCATCCAGTGGATCCCCGTGGAGTGTTCAGCGGGGGGTGTGTGTGTGTGTGTGGGGGGGGGCCACAGGGGAGTGGGCTGATGGGAATGGTGATGGTGATATCAGCATCAGAGAGTGACTCATGACTGCACTTAAGTGGCTCTGAGCCTTCCAGTCAGTCAGGAGATGTTCGTGTTTGTGTGTGTGTGTGTGCGTGCGCTCCCGAGTGAGGTTGTGAGCACATCATTAAAGTTGCTGGCTGAGAAGTTAAGCACCACGGTGTGCTGTGGTTTTTGTCTATACACTTCAGGTTTATTTGTGGTTTTCCACCTTTTGGTTGCAGCTCTCACCGTGTCAATGGGTTCAGGTTCACAGCAACTCAACAAACGTATTCAATCGACTGCCCAGCGTTGGAGGGCTTTCTTCTGCTTTCATTTGAGATACTGAACTTGTTTCTCAAATATCCTGAAACCAGAGTGCAATTATATCACTCCAGGAGGGGATCAAAGTTATTACAGTTCATCCTGGGGGGGGGGGGGGGCGTGTGTGTGTGTGTGTGTGTGCCAAATGTCATGGCAGTCCATCCAGTAGTTTTTGAGATATTTCACTGAAAACCAAAAATGTCAACCTGCTTTAGAGGGTCAGACGAAAGTCAGCAGGTGTCATCTCTGAGAACCATGGCTGTGTGTATTGATTTTGTTAATAGTTGAAATATTTCAGTCTGGTGGACTTACTGAGCGACAGACTGAAATTGCCATCCACAGAGGCACGAACCGAGAAAAGCAGCAAATCTACATGATGGAGAAGCGGGAACCTGCAAATGTTGCCAGTTTTTCTCAGTAAACGACTTGTATGATCAGTCAATTATCCAGATCAGTCACTACTTATTTACTGTTGATCATTTGGCCTAACACATTTTAAACTTGATGTTGCTCTAGAACTGAACTGAAAACTAAACCTCCCTGACTGTCTAAACCGTAAAAGACAACAGGAAGCTTTTCTCTACTGCATGCTAAGATGCAATAGATTCATCATGTTTTACCCACATTTTTTTTTAGCATTTTAGTGTCAAATAAATGGCTGATGGGAAATCTTTGAACATGGCATACAAACTTGTCCCATAACAACACAGGGCATCATTTAGACAACACACCAAAAACATCAACTCCTCCTCTTGAAATGTTCAGGTGTTGAAAAATGGATTCTTGCCAATTTTATCCATATACCAAGCAAGAGGAGTGTGTGTGTGTGTGTGTGTGTGTGTGTGTGTGTGTGTGTGTGTGTGTGTGTGTGTGTGTGTGTGTGTGTGTGTGTGTGTGTGTGTGTGTATATATATATGTGTGTTTCTAGCTTTCATGTTTAGCTTTTGAGTAGGTCCCTGTCTTCTTTCTTGCACACCTGTTTGCATGGGATGTTTGATGTGTGTGATGTGTGTCAAATGTGTTTTTTCCTTTTCTTTTTTTTTCTTAGCAAGCGCATGCAGCTTTACTGTGTGTGTGCGTGTGCGTGTGCCTGTGTTTGATGTTAAATACTAAATACTTGATACCTGACATCACAGATTGGTACACACACAAATTCAAATATGCACATACACACCCTGACATTTTGATTCTTTCAGCTCATTCATATTAGTTGCCCTATTTCTCCATCTCTGTTTCTCTCTTTCTCTCTCTCTCATCTATCTCTGTCTCTCTGTCTCTCCCCCTCTCTGTTCTCTTTCTGTCTCTATCTTTTCTCTCCCTGCTCTCTGAACCTCACTTTATAAATCTTTGTTATTCTTTTCTTTGGTGCTCTTTCCTTCTATACCTGTCAAACTCGTCGGTGTGAACCCCTCTCCTTTGCCTACCTTCTCTCTAGTGGCTCTGTCCAAAAATAGCTGTGTGTGTGTGTGTGTGTGTGTGTGTGTGTGTTTGTGTGTGTCTGTGTATATGGAAGATGAGTTGGGGAGGAGAGTGAAGGAACGAGAGTGAAAATAGACTTGGACCTGTGTGTGTATGTGTGTTGCAGTCTTCCCTGCATGCCTTCTAGCTGTTGCTGTCTTACTAGTATGCACATTAACACTGCACAGGCAAGTGGCGCACACACACACACACACACACACACACACACACACACACACAAACACACACACACACACCTGTCCAACCCATCTTATCTTTCCTGTTGTTTTTTTTCCCCACGAAGAAGAGGAAATATTCTGTTAGTGGGTTGAGAACAAACAGGGAGGAAGAGAGAGAGGAGCGAGGTGACAGGGAGGCTGAAGGAGAGGTAGAGAAATAATGATGGACAGACGACTGGAGGACGCAGAGAGTAGCAGTGAAGGAGAGAGTTGTTAAGGTATGGTGATAGAAAGGGGATGATAAGAGAGGTTGAATTGTATTTTCCTGGTTTGCTTGTTGCCAAAGGCTTTTTAGACTTAGACTTTTTTTTTTTTTTTTTTTAAAGCTTTTTGTTCCCCAGGCAGGTGGATCTCACCCTGTTCAATCAACACACACATACGTCAGGATCATAAGGAAAGAAGGAGACACACACAGGCACACAATACACACAATAAATCCACTGATATTCAAACCCCCACCCTGGGATACCACAGCAACACACACCACGAACCACACAGCGAGACACACAACACAACACACCACTACACACCTCATCATAACAGTCCGCCCACACAGCACACACAACACAACACACCACCACAACACCACAGCACACATACACAGACATAGCACTGCCTCAGAGAGATGACTTGTTATGAAGCAATTTATATGCAAGGATTCTTTATCAAACTGACTGACCTCTGGCTCCTCAAGGAGCTCTAAGCACCGGCCAGCTGTGTGTGTGTGTGTGTGTGTGTGTGTGTGTGTGTGTGTGTGTATGTGTGAATGTGTGTGTGCTGTTTGGCAAACGGCTTCACTTCTTCACATTGTTGTTGATGCTTGTGTCATTTTAATGTTTGCGTGCGCGTGTGTTTGTGTGTGCAAGCATGCATCATTGCAGTTACAGAGCACCTACATCACCTGCATTATTGATATCCTTTTTGTATGCTTGTTGTGCTTTATACATTAAAAAACTAATGTATATCTCAATTTCTACCTGTGTGTGTGTGTGTGTGTGTGTGTGTGTGTGTGTGTGTGTCCAGATGTTCCAGCAGTTACTTGATGTCTGTTTATTGTTGATGGATCTGTCTGCTTCTCCTGACAGCCAGACTGCCTACTCATCTCAAGAGAGCTGTGTGTGTGTGTGTGTGTGTGTGTGTGTGTGTGTGTGTGTCTGTGTGTACATGTACTAGGGTTGTTCATTTCCAATTTTTTTTCAGGCTGATAGCCGACGCTCGTTAACCAACCATTAACAGTTAACTGACAAGATTAAAATGTACTATCTGGAATAGACGAGTGTCTGTAAAGTGGACCAGAACGATCCAGAGTGTCGAAACAGAGAGCGAGACAGATTAGCACACACACACACACACACACACACACACACACACACACAGGAAAGAAGCCCCTGCTGACAGATCGTCACACAAGGTGATGGTCTTTTTAACTTCATTGTTGCAGAAGAAGACACCTCTCTAATCCAGGAACACATGTAAAGCTCTACGCTATAAAATCATGAGGTTATCATAAAGATCAGCTCTACATGTGATTTTTAAAAAAAGAGCAGAGGAGCAGAATCGCTTTTTGACCGGCACAGATAAATCTGCTTCTGGTGGTGAACAGCCGGACTACTTCTCACGCGACAGAGTCAGACTGGCATTAAACCTCAATAAAATAAACAGGCCAGACTTACCTCAGTCCTCAGCATAGTGGACGGCTTGTCTACTTGTTTTTATTCAGAAATAGCAACATGTTGCCATGCTGTGAGGTTACTCTGGTGCGGTCTGTTCACTATGAGACCCGTGATGGAGAATAGCCTCTCAGATGGTACACATGTCCCAGGATATTTGAACTGTTTAACTGATAGTATTAATTGGTCAAGCAGTTAATTATGAACAACCCTAGTGTGTACATGTTTTTCTATGGTCGGTTGGCTGGTCCTCACATCTTCAAAGGGCTGTTTGATGGTTAAGACTTGGTTTTAAGGCTCAGGTTAGAAATAGGTTAAGGTTAGGCTGAGGGACTAGGAAATTATGGCAATGAGGAAAGACCTGAATGTGTGTGTGTGTTTTGCCTTGCTAGACCTCTGCAGCTACAGTCTCTTAATAATAGATCACCATCATGGCAGCCATTGTTGTGTGCTGACCTTAAGTGCTGCAAAGTGCTGTGAAAAGACACCGACCCACACCGGTGTTTCTGCTGAAGTAAATGCACTGTCATCAAGAGGATGACTGAGGGACAGACAGACAGACAGACAGACAGACAGACAAGCAGTGGGGCTGAAATACTTGCAGACAGACAAACAGATGGCAGGCAAAAGGGTAGACGGGCAGCGAGGCAAAGAGTCAAGCAGTCAGACAGACAGAAGGACAGATGGCAGGCTTATAGGCAGACAGAAGGATGGACAGAATGACAAATGGGACGCAGCCAGTCAGATGGATTTGGAAGCTAGAAGACGGACAGAGAGACAGACAAAAAGTCTTGCAGATATCCTGCATCAGTCATTCAGAATAGAACAGATTGTTAACTTGAATTATCTTTGACATGGTTGTGCAAATATATGTTTCACTACACATGATCACTGATTAGTATAACCGCCATGATTAAGTCTACGGCCAGTTTAGCGCTGAAACCATTAGCTGATTAATCAGAGTATGCTTTATAAATTAATTGCCTGCTGATTAACAATTAATTGCCTGTTAATTGATGATTGACCGCTAAACATTTTCTCATTTGAGCCTCTTCAATATGAGCATTTACTACATTTCTGTTTTACATCCTTGTCAATGGAATATCTTTTAGACTTTTTTATAGAGCAAATGATGAATGGATTAATAGGAAACATAATTTGGAAGCTAATCAACAAGGAAAATCATTGTTTGTTGCAGCCCTTGCTTTTAACGCACTAGGTGTCTGGAAGGGCTTTGTCTTAACATCAGCAATGTTGTCAGAACTGGCATAACCTGCTAGGAAAGTGACAAAATTAACAGAAAATCTAAAGAAATAAAAAGATGTCACATTCCCAGTCACACAGTTTGATTGATTGGTACGATCTGACTGAAGTGCAGTACTTTTCAACACATTTCATCTTGCCTTTGGTAGACCATACGATGCTGTCAAGATGTTCTAAAACCCAAACACTGCTTTTTTATGACACTCTATCTGCGGTGGCATCTGCTGTCTCGAAAATGACACTGATGAAGCTTCAGTGGCTTCACCAATGGAGCTGAGATGATAAACCTGTTTCTCACTCTGCTATATACGCAATTCACAAGTAATGCAGTGCAGAATGCAAACGTGTGGTCTGATCATTTTTCAACAGAAGTCTTGCGGGTATCACCTTTTTCAAGTAATTCATAATTTAGAAATAAGATGATTTAAAAACTGGTATATCTCTACCAGCTTCCAAACTGTGATATTCCTCCACATCCAAACCCTCTTAGTGGTTATGAGTTAGAGGCCTGTGCTAGCATGCACTCAGTGGAGTTCAGAAAAACTCTGAACAGGTCACCAGTCACATCATATCATTTTAGAGACTTCAGACTCTAAAGTCCACCTGAGTGGAGTCTGATTTTGAGAAACAGCGCTGATGCCTGTGCCACTTGGAGTGGCTGAAATGAAGGATTTGTTTACTCTGTTGCATTTCTGGTTCATTTAGTTTCTCAGTGGCTAGTTATGAGCAAATCAAGGCTCATAAACACAAGTCAAACTAACTTTTTTTCTTTTTTGCTTGCCCATTTTAAAGAAATATGACCTGTGAGATAAAAGCTTTTATCAGTGGATCTGATTATGTTACATAATCACAACTGACTTGGATTACTGACGGAGATTCACATATGCAGGGTTCCTCTGCTTGACCTGCATTGTTCTCACCTGCACAAATGAGCGAACCTAAAACAAAGATATGCTCCAGAGTGACGAATAAGATGCTATACATATACCGGGAGTGTGAACACACCCTGAAACAGTCATCTGTCAAGTATACGCTATTACTCTTTGAGCAGAAACAGCTGCTTTAATCCAACTTTTTCTGTGCTGAATCTTACCCCACTTTAGTAGCTTGGGTGTGGGATGTGTTACAGATCCTGTGAACTGGTAAAGTAGCTGACACATGATTTCTTTCCCACCTGCAGTTTGGTGTCCAGATACAGCTGTTTTCTCAGCCCTGATCTGTTGCACATTTCAGAGAACAGCTCCCTTTAAAAGCTCAGTCAGACATAGGGCTTTCGACAGTGTCATAGTCAGCCAATTAATTAGCTCCCCAGGCGACTTGGCTTTCCCAGCATGCATTAGTCAACCCTCTCACTGTTTGTCTTATTGTAAATGTCTTGGGCTGACACTAAACTATCCATCGAATATGTGGCTTTCACAGGCATAAAACCGAGAGCTGGAGGTGGCTGTCTAAATCTGTGGTGTCTGAGTCAGGTTTAAATTTCAGGCTTGAGTTTTCCATATTTACGTTTTTCAACGCTTTTGTAAATTGAAGCATGTAGATTCAGATCTGTGGAAATTTTGTTCAAAGACATTGGTTGATGATGATGAATCGTGATTGTTAAAATTGAATTTGAAAGTCATTTTGGTTGTTTTGGATGGAGTTGACTCATTTCTTAAATGGGCATATTTCATATTTCTTCAATCGCTGTCGAAACTTTGACATTATTTTCTCCTGGCAACCATTACTGCAACATCTGTGTTGACTGAGAGTGATGTCAATGCGACAGATGTGTCGCTCACTACTAGCTGGTTAGGGCACTCAGCTCACATGACCGTGACCTCAGGCCGAGTGAAAGAAGTAAAATAAACAATAATTCCACGTGCTTATCAGGCCAGCCTCTGTTTGGGTTTGGTGGAAGTGAAGCCGGGCTACTGTGTAGTCTGCTGGAGATTTTAATGTCTGATTGACATAGTTAATAATCTAAATCATTAATACAACAAGTTATCCAAAAGATTAAAACCCTTACACACCCATAGTCCACCAGCGCAGGTGTTTTCAATTATGTTGCCTGATTAGACTGTTTGTCAGTGGGTGTGTACAGACTTGGCTTGATTGATATCCCCTTTCTCTCCTGTTAGTTTTGTTTCACCCATTAGGGCGGGGCACAGCTTTTTAATGTAACGTAGCTTGGCCAAGGGCAGCGGATAGCATGCCAATAGTTAGTGTGTGTGTGTGTGTGTGTGTGTGTTTGATTGAATGTGCTGGTTTGTTAGCTGATGTTTTTATTTATGTACAGATTTTATACGTCTGTCTGTCCTTCATTCTTTTGCATTTACATCACGCCACCGCAATCGTATATTAGGCAGTACTTCCTGTCTCCATTATGGCGTCTGCCTGACTGTGTGTTTTCATGTTTTCACTGGGACATCTTTATATTTGCACTACAGGTTCCTTCTATTAAATTTAAATATCAACAAGGAAAAAATGTATCTTGTTGCTTTAAGACACAGAGTTCATATTCACACTGTTAGCTTTTTATTTAAATTGATGAGCTCATTAGTAAAGCTACTTGGGTTTAATATAGCATGGAGATAACAGCAGGGTATAGGGAGCATAAAGTTTAAAGGTGGTTCATGTTTCTATGCGTGCTGTTTTTTAATATGTATGTGTGTGTGTATATATATATATATATATATATATATATATATATATGTGTATAATGTACATTTGTGTGTTGAAATGTAATTTTGTTTGTTTGGACATGAGCAGAGCATTTGTGTCTGACTCAGTAACGTTCTGTGCTTCCTGCTGCCTTTCTTTGACTTGTTTGTCTTTGTTAGCCTAATCTAGTCTCCTGTCTGGATGTTTTTTTGTTTTTTTTCAAGTTTAACTCTCATCTGTCTGTCTGCCTCCATCTTTTGGGATATCACTCTTTTTTCCTTTGACTGATGATCTCTGTCTTCTCACTCCTGTATTGATCTCTGAATCTCTGATCGTTTTTTTCCTCTTCCTTTCTCTCTGCTCGTTTCCAAACTTCATTTTTTCCTTCATTTAGCCTGGAGACCTATTATTTATATGTCAGATATGTCCAGCTACGCCAAAACCAAATTATTTCACGATATGGTTGTATTTCATTCTGTCTGATGGTGTTCTCTCCTTCGTGCAATATGGTTTCATCGACTCTGACAGCTGGTTGCCTCCAGCTATTGTCCTGCTTCAGCTCTGACAAAGGTTTGCAGGTTTACACGGTCTCATACTGGTACAGTATGAATTCATAATGCAACAAAAGCCAATAGTTTACATATTTATTGTTTATATGTTTGGACTCTAAAATATTAGAAAACACTAAATAAATATGGCATCATCACAGATTCCCAGATCCCAAGCTGTCTTTCATGTAAGACTCACAGGAATAGAAAATACTCACATTAAGAAGTTGGAACCAATACATTTTTGCTTAAAAAATTAGTTAAATGAATAATCATATTTGTTGATCGACTGTTTACTCGTCTAGTTGTTTCAGCTTTGTGTGACACAATATGTTAAAATGATGGAAAAAATCATTGTAATGCAGTACAAACTTCAGATACATATAGAATAAAAAATAATGCACAGGCACCACAACAAAACGGCAGAAACCTTTTTGTAAATGTTATCATCGTCTCATCATTTCACTGGACTCCCTGCACCCTCTACACAGTGAGCTCAACTTGCTTCCATCAAAGGCAGGGTTTTACGTCTCTAGAGGTGGCACACACAGTTACATGAGGTGTTTTATTCCATCAACTCCTCTTTTTTTTTTTTTCTTTTTTTTTTTTTATACAAAATGTGATTTGGCCTCTTACTGCCTGTGGACGGGTGGTTTCTGGCTTCGCTGCTTTTTCTGATAGTTGGGGTGTCACAAGTCACAATGACAGTGGTGATGTTGGTTTTAAGCTGTGTCCTTGTGTTTATTTGTATCTGTAATGTATGCATGTACATATTGTACTGATTGACGTTTTTATTCATCATTGTATTCTTGTGTTTACTGTTATTGACTGCTGTCTTTGAGCCAAAGTGTCCTGTAGGGACATTGAAGCTTTAGTGTACTCTGTATGCCCAATATGCTGCAACCTGAGAGCCAGGTCCTAGTTTTATGTGAGGATACTTGCGTTTGTATCTTGTGAGTATGTTTTGATTTCCTGTTCTGCGGTGAGTCCAGTCCTCACCTGTAAGTGCAGGACTGGACTCTGTATCAAGGAAGGCTTGCAATGTAGGCAGTTCAGTTTTATTTTTATTATTAAGATTTTATTTTAAAGGTGGATGAAAAAATCCCAAACTGTCACCCAGTCCAAAACAAGAAAGCAAACAAGTCAGCCTTGTGTTATCACGTAGTTGTGACACAACTCAACATTTCCACTGTCCTCCCGACTCCAGTTTCTTTCAACAACCCAATGTACCAAACAAAAGACATGCAGTAAACTGTATAAGTGCACTCAGAGAGCACAGGCCTCTGCCAAGGCAAGTTTCAAACAACATAAACCAGACTTTAGAGAAAAAAAATCTAATTTATAGTAAATGATCTGGATCTGCCCCAAAATGTAATGGGTTCTTCCCCGGCCTACGCCCCATCCCTCCACCAAGTTCAGAGCAAATCGGTTCAGTACTTTTTGGGTAATTCTGCTGACAAATAAACAGACACGGCTGAAAACGTAACCTCCTTGGCGGAGGTAGTAATGATGCAATAACATGATGTCTGCTGGATACTACCTGAGGCTTTTGGGTTGTTTTTGCATTGTAGGATTGAAAGAGAGGCTGTGGAAAGAGGACAATAATCACTACAGTGTGTGCAAAACAGTGTTTGCTGTGTGTTCATACTGTATATGAGATCTGTACAAACAGAAGAAATACGTTGATGTTTTATTACCAAATATTGTAAGTTGTTGTATAGTAGCCTATCATATTGTATCGCACTTTTCCAGCCTCTTGTCTGCTTTGGCGTTGCACGGAAAGTCGTCTCTTTGTTTTGGAAGTTGATAATAATGTGACGTTAGTCTGTCTTTTAGTGGCTCCCTCTTCTCTCTTGTCTTCATACTCTATTCTTTCCCTGTACTCTTGTCTTCTCCGCTTTATCTTTTTTGGCTTAATAACAACTTTTATAACAACAAAATAAAAAAAACAACACTGCACTTGAGGTGGGCCATGCTCTGAAATGAGCATCAGATTGGTGAGGTTTGCTTTACTCGTGTGCTGAATCCATGTTCGCATGACATCACAGTCTTTGCTTTGAGACACGCCTTCTGAGTGGCGACTTCAAGTTGCCGTTTTGAGAAATTGGCTGGTAAAAGGTGCAGCACTATACATTTTATAAATAGAACAACTCATTTGACCATTGCAAAGTTTGAGCTAAGGACACGTTCCGAGCCAGTCAGCCTGAAACTTGTCTTTGGACTGCTGCTTCCTTAGTAAAGATGCAGTTATGTATCCGAGGATCCTGTGGTGTTTTTCTTTGTGTTTTTGTTTTTTTTTCCTGATAATGTACATTT
>NW_019174704.1:2476893-2516893 GCF_002260705.1 Seriola dumerili
GTTGCAAAGATTGCCAATAGATCCTCTCTCATCTCACAAACTAAAACATTAATTTTTATTGCATCTTGGAAGCATTAAAATGCCTCCCAGCTCATGATGAATGCTTTTCAGAAGCCTGATTTAAAACAGCGTAGGAGTTTTTACATCTGATGCAACAACTCAAAGCCATCGCATTGATGGATGGAGCCCCGTTCAGTCGAACTAATCATGAGAAATAACCGTCTACAGCTGTAGCCACAGGTATAACTACAAAGTACCAAGTGGGAGACACCTGAGTAAATATTTCTGACTAAAATTTTTATGCTCAGTCAGTTGACTGATCGGTTGAATCACAAACAAAAGTATCCAAAAATTGAAGCTCGGATGTGTTCATCATCCAGCACATTTTCTGTCACAAAATTGTTGTAAATGCTTCAGACAACTTCTAACAGACTCATTCAGAAAGCTGGTGTAAAGAATTTTCTGTCACATTTTTTTCTGTGTTCACATTTTCCTTTGGGTGGTCAGGAAAAAAAATGGCTGGACTGCTTTTTTTTTTTTAAAAAAAGAAAAAAAAAGAGAAAACTTTGGTGCCCTGAGTGTGGTTTAAGTGGGTCGCCTGAGAGTTTAATAGGCGAGGGGAAAACCTGAGATGGATCCAAGCGTGCAGACTTGAAGTCAGACAGACGTAGCTGGAGGAAGTCAATGATGTACTTAACCAATCTCCTCAAAGGCAGGACGACGAGGTAGAGCTCGACAGATGGGAAGAGGTGGAGGGATGGAGAGAGAGAGAAGCGAGCAAGGCTGAGGAAGTCAATAATGTACTTAACCTTACTCAACGCACTCCCTCTGTCCCTGTTATTGTAAGGCAGGGAAGACTGGAAGGGGGAGGAAAAGAGATGAGAGGGAGAGGGTATGATGGCAGGACTTGGGAATGGAAATAGTCGGAGGCAGCGAAGAAGCGCTGTGTTTTTCTGTCAGCATAAATGTCAGAGTAGTTAAGTGTGTGCAGGGCAGGCGGGGAGGCCGGGGTACTGGAAGAGCCCCATATAAGAGGGAATAGCCAGGTTTTACGGCCACATAAATCTCCGTTCCCCGCACTGAAGGTTGTAACCCACCTCCTCCTCTTTTGGCTTTCCTGCCTCAGTCTAGCAGTACGCTAAAACCTCCTTTTGACTTCTTGACTCTATTTGTTGCTGCCTCCTTTGCCTCATTTCTCTCTCTTTCAGACTCTTGACCCCTGGCCTCCTTTTTTTTTTTTTTTTTTTTCTTTTTAATGGAACTCTATATATTTTCTTCTTTTGCAACTCAGGCTACAAGAGATTAAATATTTCTACAGGCTGCATTTTTTGCATCCTTGATCTGTGTTTTCTTTTCCCTTTAATCCTTGTCAGGGACACTTTAATAATAAACCTCTGAGTTCTTGCATCATATCAACAAGGTGACCATCAGGTGTTTTTCACTGCTTCTGGCTATGTATTCAGTTGTATGCTGATCAGAGTGTTCTTGTTTTCTCACCTGAAAGTGCTGATTAAACTTTAAATTCTTTTTATTTTTTTAGTGTAAACAGGGGGAAATGGTTGCTCATGATAATAAGTGAAATTAACTGTGCCTCCACCTGTCGGTCTGAATTCACCCTCTGTTACTGGATCTCTTGCCTTCTCTCCAGCTGCTCTGTCTAACTCTTTGCAAATCTGCTGTTGCCCACATTTGCTTCTGACATGTCAGATGTGAAGCTGAGTAGCGATGTAAAACATAGAGGGTGCTGTTATTTAATGCATTTTTCTAAAAACAAAAAAACTTTTTCTTGATAGCTTTTGTTTGATTTATTTCTGACCTTTTTCTCTCTGACGCACTCTGTCCTCCTTCTCTGACGTTCCTCCATTGTCTCTCTGACTGTTGCTTCGCCCTGCTCTTTGCTTGTAACATCTTTGTTTATTTAGCCTGAGCAGCTCTCTCTCTCTCTCATTCTCTCTCTCTCTCTCNATCCCCCCCCCCCCCCCCCCCCCCCCCCCCCCCCCGATTCTGGACACAAAATTGAATCAGACACACACAGTAGGCATCTATCTACTAAATAGATGTCTGTTAGCAGCCACTCCTCATGTCTGCTCTCCACCTCTCATTTCAGTTTTCCCTCTCTTCTCTCTGTCTCTGAAGTGAGACTCATGCTCCGTCGCAGAATTAGCGTTCGGCTGCCGTTGCTTGTGAATTGAAGTTAAATTGCTTTCTCTTTGCAACACGTCTGGATTGAACCTATCACACTTGTTGTCACATTTGGGAAATGGGTGTAATACAGAGTTTATTTAAGTGTAAGCTGAGCAAGTAACTATGGGTGTGTTTTCCAAGTGGCAGTCAAGTTACCGCAGAAACACACATCAGTTCAGTCAAAATAATGAGTGATTTTTTTTCTTTTTTTTTTTTTTTCCCTATAGGCAACACTCCTTAACTGCGTCTTCTGTATCTTCCTGGTGCTCCTGCTGTGTTAAATATGCTGCTCCCTGATGGAAGCTCATTCATAAAGATGCAAGATTCCATTCAGTAGATGCTTTGTGACTGAAATATTGTGGGATGTTGCTGATGTTGCTGAGTTTTCTTGTAAACAAACACACAGTTATCACAGTGATGATCTCAGAATTAGGACGTTAAAGTGACAAATGAGCAACGCGAGGTTATTGAATAAAAATGTTCTCATCCTAGATGTTGCTTTTTAATTTACTTTTTCATTTCACACTTGTCTACAGCTTAAAGTGCCAGGTTGTGCAGGTTGTGCCAAACTAGTGTTTTGATTTGCCATTTTTATTCTGTTTATAATCAAGAAAGAAGGACCTAGAGTATTAAAGCAGATGCATAAAAGGGGACTTGCACAATAGCCCCCAGTGAATAGAGCACTATTTCAGGATGCGTTCACAGTCGACTTGTACAGCGACTCCCACTGTATGTGAAGAAAAGGAACAAGTGTATCATTGTGAAGTTCCCAGCAAGTCCGAAGTGCTAATATGTAATGGTGATCAAGTCGGTTTACTCTGGCAGGCTGCCTGCCGCAGACTCTGACAGATTGGTGCCATCAGCGCATTATTTCATTAACACTTGTGTTTTCATGGTGAACATCTTCTCACTCGTCATTTTTCTCTCTCTCTCTCTATCTCTCCCTCCCTCTTGCCCCAATTCTTCCCTCCCTCCCTCCCTCCCTCCCTGCCACCCCTCTGACAGATGGAGAGCGAGAAGAAGAGGAGAAAATACTCCACGAGCAGCAATGACTCCGACACCACCGACAGTAAGTTGGAGGGAGATTCAGGGGAAGGGAGGGAGGGTGTGCGCGCGCGCGCGTGTGTGTGTGTGAGAGTGTGAGAAAGAGCTAGAGAAAGAGGGAGAGAGAGAGAGAGAGAGAGAGCATGAAACATGGAAGTGTCAGAAAAGTGAGTTCCTGTGCTGCTGTTGTACAGCGAGCTGCCTGATTTTAGTCAACTCCCGCAGGGTATTTCTCGTATCCACTCTCCATATAGACTTTCCACCTGTCTCACGGTCATTCCCTCCTCTGCTCTCCTCATTAAGACTTCCTCTTTCTGAACACAACTGCAGTATAAATATGAATATGCAGCTCTGGTTATTCCAGGTCCTACTATTCTGTCAAAATTTAGAGAGCTTGGGAGAAATGGGACAGAAACGGATAAAATCTCTCTGATCTCTGAGGGGAAACTGAGCTGAGGCTGGATGAACACGGTGTCTAAGTATTTTTATTGTAAAAACAAGTGAACAGGGGGCGGGGGGAGTTGTGGTTTGTGTTAGTTGACAATCAGTGTCTATAAAATCACCACAGGCTGTGACTGCACTCTTATTTCTTTTGATGAAATACTTATAGTGTTGTCCGTATTGTAGTGAAACATCAGTCTTTACACACTATCTCCACCTGGTGCGCTGAGCTGCTGTACCTGTAGCCTTGTCTGTGTTTTTACTTTCAACTCTTATGTGATCAATAAAATAATTAGACATAAAGATGTATTTTATTATTAGCAGTTTCACTCAGGAAAAGTCGCACTTCAGCCAGGTAAATCTTTAGCAAGACAACACTGTGTTACAATCTCTATCTATAATAAAGCAATCTAAGCGCTATGGGCGTAATGAGCTGCGGCCTAAGTAAATCAGGTGCTTAATACACACAGATTGTGGCTGCAAATTCACTAAAACCCACATCTTGCATTTGTGGTGGGCCATATTCTTAGTAAATCTGGCCTTATGTGTTTTGGAAGAAATGTTAAATATATGCAGCATGCACTTAATGGCCTGACTGATAAATGCATATTAGATAATGGATGCATAGACTAATAGATCAGCAGATACACTCCCTACCCAGAGTCGTGATAGAGACTCAAACAACCAATGAGACAGACAGACAGACAGACAGACAGACAGACAGACAGACAGACAGACAGACAGACAGACAGACAGACAGACAGACAGACAGACAGACAGACAGACAGACAGACAGACAGACAGACAGACAGACAGACAGACAGACAGACAGACAGACAGACAGACAGACAGACAGACAGACAGACAGACAGACAGACAGACAGACAGACAGACAGACAGACAGACAGACAGACAGACAGACAGACAGACAGACAGACAGACAGACAGACATGCAATGAAGAGATAGACCGCATGATGGTGGGAACATCTGGCCAGTCTAACACATTACTGTCGCTGGCAGCGTCTGCTGGAAAATCATCTGATAATAAACTGTCTTTGAATAGCAGTGCAGTGTTACACAAGCACACTTGGCTCTCAATGCTGATCACTCTCCACGAAATATGAAGATTTAGTCACTGAAGACAGCTAGCAATTTTGATTTAATTATAAACATCATTCTTCTTGCCTTTTGGCAGTTCAACATGACTAATTCTTGGCATTTTGCGGCGTGCATTTTTCAAAAACAAGCAAATAATATTTGTCTGGCCATACCCCTGACTCCGTAAGGCCAACATAGACAGAGAATTAGATACATCAGTGAGCTAGAAAACAAACTGTCGTGTACAAAAGTGGACCTCACTTTTGGTTTTGTGTCTCCCTAAAAACCGCTCACATGCCAACATTATCTTATTACCAAAGCAAAGTGGCTTAATCTGCCCTTTTCACCTCAGAGTGTAACATTTCTGTATTGAACAACTAGATATTTTTTTCTTTTGCTTGTGTAAACATAATAATATTTCTTTCTACTGTTGGACCCTCTTAAAAGTCAATGTCAAAAGTCATGAAACATTATAAAAAAAAATACTCCCTGCTGTCTTTTGACACATTTTGAACATTCGAATAAAATATTAAAAAGAGATAAAAAGATTTCATTTGGGATTTTCTGTCTCTCTCGATGAGAAATCAAATTTCCTATTACAGTATAATACAAAATTCAAAAACATTTCTCCAATTGAAGCTGTTCATGATGTGGAATGCCTTAACTGTTTTCTTTTTGAAACATTTTTAAACTAACTACAGGAAAATGATTTCTGGGTAATGTAGTGACTGAAACTGAAAACTCTTAACTGTTTACTGCAGTAGGGCCAACAGAGGTTGAAGTGACCTTTTGCAGGTTTAACCGTCATGTGGTCACAGGTCTGCATGTATAAAATATTTTACAGCAGGTTTAACAGGCTGTTTTTCAGACCTAGACTCTGCCACCCTGCACTGAAGGCCATACTGTCTGCTGTATAATTAGCTGTTAGCCGTTAGCTTCCCCTGGCCAGTGCTGTGTGGGCTCCAGCTGCATCTGTTGACTGGAGGTTATCAGGTTTCTAATTGAAGGATGCCCATGATAATTTTGGCTGCCGTGCACCAAGCGGGGCTTTTAATTAACACACGGCCATGATGGTAACCTCCAACTGTGCTGCGGTCCGTTTGGTTATCTGGCCGCAGTGATAGAGCGGTGCAGCTGCCTCATGTGGGGCGTGTGGATGTAACCTGCACAGACACACGCACATGCGCACACACACACACACACACACGCACGCACGCACGCACGCACGCACGCACGCACACACATACTCTAGCAGAGAGCAGATGCATGAATGTTCAGCAGATTAGCACGCAGTTCCACTGAATATTTTCATACTGGACACACGTGTGCATATAACATAGCACTCCTACACACACAGACTTGTGGACGAACACACAGACACTGAGGAACAGCTTCAGTGCTTTTGGCAGAGATTCTCTAAGTCTCTGCTGCGTTTTGATGATGGTGGTGGTGGAGAGCGCCGCTGTCTAACACATCCCTACAAAACCCTCCTATAGGTGTTCAGCTGTACAGAAACTGAGACACGTTCAAAAATGCCACTCGCCACTACACCCCGCTCACTCTTTTATTTTGACGTGTTTATTCTTGGACAGACTAGAGTATATCTGCTCCACTTTACCTTTTAACAAGTCTCTCTCTCACACAGACACACACACACACGCACACACACAGCATACACATTCTGTAAGGTGGTACACTTTGAGACCACCACTCAGTAGAAGTGAGTAGAGGATTAATTTGAAATCGTTACCCACTCGTAGCTGTCAATTCCTATTTCCTGTCGGGTTGTGGCGGTGAAGGCGTGTCTGTGTGTTTATGTCTGTGTGTGTCCAAGGGAATATATAAATCTGTGCCACTCTGAGAGATTGAGACATCAACACGATGCAAGCAAAGTGTGTGTGATTATGGGTGAAAGTGTGAGTGCATGCTTATGTGGCAAATATCTGTATACGTTAGCAGCTGTGTGTGTGTGTGTGTGTGTGTGTGTGTGTGTGTGTGTGTGTGTGTGTGTGTGTGTGTGTGTGTAGGGAGAGGGAGTCAGTAATTTTGAAGATGAGCCTGACAGCAGTTCTGCCCTCAGCACTGTTAGTTGTTCAGACATCCCAAGTAAAATTAGCACGGTGGCAGGACTTCTGTGGTGGCAAGGGAAATATGTTGAGTGGGAGGCAGCCCACACACACACACACACACAGAGTCACCGTAACAGTGTGCTATATTACACAGTATTGGCAAATTTGTGTTTTCCATTATGCCTGTGTGATGTAATTTAATTGCTAATGTGATGCAATTTTTAATGAGAGCCTTCTACATGGTGCACAGGTGAAAATGAGCTGTTGGCTATTTCTGTTGCAGTGATTTAAAAAAAAAAAATATATATATATCATAAATGAAATTACACACATTCCCTTTCTTCTCTACATATATCAGTATGGGCTCTGATCACACACACGGGCACAGGCACACGCAGACAAACACATGCACAGGGTGGCTGATTGAAGCGGTAGGTGGGATATTGGCTTCAGTGTCTGGTTAATTGCCATTAAGTTGTGTATTAATGAGGTTGTAAAAGACCATAGTGGACTAACTGCTTAACAAGATGCTATTTATACTGTCGTTACTTATTACAGCCCTTAATAGATCATCATCAGTCTGCTTCAATTAAAGGCCTGACTTGGAGAGGTAGGAGAAGTCACGGGGAAGGTTTTTGTTTGCCTGCTTTCTTTTTTTAGTGCTTCTCTGCAGTGGTTGAATCACCTCCATCAGCGTAAATTACAGAAGTCCTGAACCCCATCACATGCTCACGGAAGAACTTTTGATGACCAGCTTTTTCCCCTCTAACAAGTATAACTGATTCCCCGCCGGTACGAGCTTGCTATGGTGATTCTATTATGTCTGTATTGTAAACCTTCTCTGCAAAAAAAACAAAAACAAATTTCTCCAGTGGGACAATAAAGTTTGTTTGCAGTGTATCTGAACGCACGCTGTGTACATGAAGCCTGATCTACAGCCAGACCCCCTGTTCTTCATTTACCTCACTTTCGGATCAACATTCACACTCGTGACTGCACATTCTCGACAAATCCAACACAGATTAAGTTTGCTTTATGTTGTGCTCCAGAAGATTTGAAACACTTTGTCTTTACAGCTGTGTCATAAAAAGCTAGTTAGTCAGTGCCAGGAAAATATTGATGGTATCTCTCCTGAATAAGATGCTTGTTAATCTTAATTACACTTATTGTTATCATCTTTTTAATTTTTTTTTTTATTGTTGCAGGTCAGGTGACCTCGTGGTCCAGGTCATCCAAGAATACGGGCACCAGCAGCACATGGGTCCGCCACCAGCACAAGAAACCATCAGAGGTAAGTTAGTGTGGCAGCTTGGTTCAGTGACTCGGGCAGATACAGTGTGCTGACTGAAATACAGTCTCTGTTTGGCTGTTACACGCTGAGAGTTATGCTCCACTTCCATGCTGCCTGTGACAGATATTTGCTGCGGCTGTTGGTCAGATGCCAACATTTTTGTCTGCTTGTTCAGGTTGTTGAACTGGCGTGATCTGCGTCTTTTATGATCCTTGTTCTTGAAATACAGAAAAAGAGTGCAGGTCCGGCAGCTAATTGAAATCCTTAAAGTTAGGTGTATGGTTTCTGGACAAGCTCAGTTGCTATTTGGCTGTTCTTCTTCTTATATTACATCTTTTATCTTACAACCACACTCTGCCAAGTTTGAAAACTATGAAAGCAGCTGTATATCAACTCTTAACTGGAACAAACACTATCCAATGTAAACACAGCCATCTCCGTCACCACAGCTAAATCAACCGGGCGCATTGATGGCACAGATTGGTTCCCTAAAATACCAGGTTGGAACATCCATATGGTCATGATGAACATTCCCTAGCGCTCTCAAATGACCACCCTGGGGAAGAAACTGGCATAATCCAGTTGGAAAATGGTGCACTGTACCAGTTGTGGCAAAAATGCTTTGCCTGCCACAATCACACATTCCTCCCACTCTGTCAGTGAAGTGGGTTCAAATCTGTTTAAGGACAACTTTCTGTTTTGAAGAGTTTCACTCCAAAAATAACTATCTGCCACTTGGAACACATTACATCTACTGGTGATTTTTTTTTATTTTTTAAATAGAGCAGAGTAGGTGACAGCCTTGGATGACACTTCTCAAATTCTGAAGATGTTCAGTGAGACACTCAAAACAAAGATCTTTTACAAAATGAATTGATACCATCTAAGAGGGTTATTTGCCCTCACAGCTGCTGTGATTTCTCGCCATCCTTCGTCCAAATAAAAAAATGTCAGAAACTGTCTAAAGTGTAAGCGCACAAATTTAGTTTTTATGCAACTTTTGAAAGGAGAATGAGTAAAGCAAAAAGGCATGCATGCCCCCGAACCACCCCGAAGTACAAGTCATCAGCAGAGCATCTGTCATGCCTGTGCATTTGAAGCTTCCTCCCCCTCAGCTCCATCCAGTTAACCACAGGCTGTTGGAAGGTCCTGTCAGCAATCAGTCTCTCAGTAATTACTACTGTAGCTCTCTGCTCTGACCCGGGCCTCAGCTGAAGAGCCAGGGGCCACGTTCAATTTCATAACGCTGCCGCCTCGCCTCGCTCTGGGGCACCCTGTTTTTTCGTGAAAAATGATGTTTCGTAGCAATTTTTTTTTTTTTCTGCCTTTTCTTTAGCAGTGAGTGACAGGAGAGGCCGAACAAAGAAAAAGGGCAGGTGACATCTGACAAAGGTTTATTGCAAAGTTCATATGTTGTGAGGGCATTTGAAGATTTTGACCCATTTAATATATAAAGAACATTCTCAGTTCCTCAATTCAGTACTTGCACTTCTTGGGGGGCCTTGCTTACTTGTTAGTTTTGCACCTAGGTCCAATTAAGGAATAACATTTTTTTTTTTTCAAGTGTATACCTGAACCAGAACAGCTCGTAACATGAACTTGAGATTGCAACTTGTAGGGTTTTGCTGTTCAAGCTGACTCACATTGAGAACACATAACTGTATAATGTGTTTAAACGCGTATCATTAGTTAATTTCTTTTTAATTATTTGCTTAGTCACTGAGAAAGACGTTTTAGAGGATGCCATCATCTGGTTTTAACATTTACCAGGTAGGCGAACCTACTGAGAAATTTTGGAAACCTGTCTTACAATAAATACATCACCTGTCTTGTACATTAGGTGAGTGGAGCATTGGTACTGCAGGACAGCAGCTTCATGCAGGTATGCAGGCTTCACACAAAGTGCTTATTGTCTGACCCACATTTTGAACACATCTTGAAATAGGCAGGTTTGCATCTGCGACTGAACAGGTGTGTGGAGGTGGGAAAGTTGGCAGGATTGGAGCTACTCTCTCAACCCTCTCTCTCTCTCTTTTTTTTTTTTTTTTTTCATTCTTGACACACCTACTTCTGTGTGCATAACTGAGTGTAACATCATGAATGGCTTTTGAGAACAGACTGTCCAAAACTGTTTGCCTCATTTCTTTGTGTTCAGTTTGTTGCATCAAGACTACAAAGACATGCAAAAGACACAGTATTCCTGGAAAGAGATTTGAGAGGCGGTGGGATGAAGCCAAAAAAAGAGGGTATAATGGCCTTTGGATGTCGCCATCCAGAACGGGTAGAAACACCTTTGCCTTTAGATGTGGTGGGTGATTCATCATATGTTCACTGGAAGGATACTAAAACCTTTAGTCACCGGAGCCGAGCCATCACTTTGACTGTGCGTGTAGTGGAGGCTCTTTACTCTATTTGTAGGTTAATTGAGTAAAAGCTCATGTTTCTTCAGAGCAGCTCATCTTCTGTCAGTGTGTGGAAGAAGTGACGACGAGACCGTCCGTCAGACGGAGTACAAGAGTTAAACCCTTCAAAAACCAACTGCACGCCAGCACTTCAGGTGTTGGTAACTGCTGTCAGTGCGAGAGCTATCCTGAGGCAACAGCGATAACTTGTATGTTTTACAGGACAAAGGTCATGACCCTGATTAAATGTCACCACCTCTTTTGCTCACAATGCTTAGCTGGAGGAGACATGTCTTGGTAGCCTTGGATTTTTTTGAAAGTGGACTGGTGCTTTTTGCTTGACCTGACTAATCCAAAGGAAGAAGGGGCTTTCTTTGTATCTAAGCAGCAGATAAATTAGGCTAAGAGCGATCAGAGAAACAACTACCGCTATCAAATGTCACATTTACATGTGGCATTTTGTGTTGAACTAGTTCATCAGCAAGAATAGAAGTCCACAGGTTTCATTGGTTGAAAACGCCTGTTAGCAAATGATCCTTATCAGTGCTCTGTCAAATGCACATCTGGTTTGTAACTTTGCTGATGGACGGAGTTTCAGTATTTACAACCACACTTCACCATGAATACATAACATAGTTATGCTGTGCAATTTAATGAAACCAGACTGGTTTCATTAAATTGCATGGCATATTTTGTAGTGGTATGGACTTGTATATTTGCTGGTTGTTGATGGTGGCAGACAGACATCCCTGAAATTAAGTGCTTTTTTTTTTTTTTTTTTTTTTTTTTTTTTAAATGAAAAAAAGTCCAAGCAAGGCTGTGAAGATTCCTCATCCCTGCTGGGAAGGAAATTCAGCAGTGGCTCGCAATGCGGACAAGTTTATGGAACGATGTTCACCCTCGGTTAAGGGATGTGTGGCGAATGGTAAACACTATGCACTTGTAATGACAACGTAGCTCTTTTCTAAAAATGAGCCGTCTCTATTTGCGCCTTTGCGAGTCTTTCACTCTAGCTTTGACTTTTCTTAGAAGTGGTTTAGAGGGCTTTACTTGGCGGAAGGAGGGCACAGTCAAACGCTTCCGTTTTTTTGTATAGCCGTTTTTTTTTTTTTTTAATCTCATTTTAGATGAGGACCGAGATTTAAGATTTTGAAAATTTTGTGGACAAACAGGAAGCCGTTATGACACGCAGTATACAAGCAGATGGCGCATATCTGGTCTTGTGGTTAATGGTTAGGGACAGCAGTTGAGAACAAGAAAAAGACAGAGGCAACAAACAAAGCAGAAAAAAAGTTTACTTTAAAAGAAAATGCGCTGTAATGTAAGTGTGCTGAGTCACCAGTGAGAGCTCCTGGCCTCGTCTCCTCTGACAAAAGCAAAGCTCTCCTTCTTCAGAGAAATCCCCCCTGCTCTCCCCCAGGGGATTGTGTGACACTTGTCAAAACACTGTAACATGGGCAGAGGACACACACACACACACACACACACACACAAACACTCACACACATTTTTTAGAGGGTGCTTGTAACACTATATTGAGACAGAAACATGAATACAGACGCACTTTTTAATCTGGGCTTTTTTTCCAGGCTCGTGGTATTGAAATTTCGCACCACACACTTGGAGAGGGAATGTCTCTATCCATGTTCCTAGTTTCATTTGAATCTTTTTTTTTTCCTGTATGTTTTTCTTTTTCCTCCTTAAAAATCCCGCTTCAGTCTTCAGGTAAATCTATATGGAGATGACAGTAGTTAAAGCAAGTGTTTACCTGGGCTGTTTTTTTGCAGCAAAACAGAATTGAATCAGGTATTTGAAGCATAGATAATTCCATCTTGTCACTGTGCCCGGTCAGACAGAGTGTAAGAATGTGAGCATAACTCTGCCAAACTTTTCTTTAAGTTGCCCCGGATAATTCATGTTAATGATCGTCACTTGTGGTTGGGCTGTCTGGAGCGTTAGACATTATGAGTTTGGCGTATGCATTTTTGTCTGCACAACCTCAGTTAATAACAGGCCTCCACAGATGCGATTTGTGGAAATGAGTCTTGATGCCAAAATCCAGGTGTAATGATCTGCTGTAACGTTGTGAGATATATCACACGCTCAGCACTAATTTCTAACATTATTCAGTTCACCATTTACAGCTTGGCAATTTAGCAAAAAGCTGCGACTTCCAATTAGTGCAACAGTTACAAGTGAGTATGTGAAAGAACTCGTATTTATAACGGGGACGTGGAGCAGGTTGGTGTTATAAGTGCTTAGTAAAGACACTTTGGAGAAAAGGCACTAAATCAAAAAAAAAAAAAAACAGTGTTCATTCATTTGCTTTCATTTTTAGAGGCTTTCTTCCTAAACCTTTGGTATCATGTCGTATCTTCTTCTCTGTGACCTTTCAGTTATTGTGCTTGTTGCACAGTGTTGTGCTCTTGCTGTGTTTGCTGAAATGACTGTATAGTTGCATCCAGGTTGATATCAAATGATGTACTAGTTATTAGTTTAAGCCATGTTGCTTTCCCTGGACATTTCAGTGCTGTGGTTGAAGGACGACGGTGTGATGAAGCTCAGATCATATTTAAGTAATAGTTTTACAGCTTTCAACCCCGGTCGAAAGTATTTTCATGAGTGAGGAGCTTTTACTGTTTGACAAAGCCAAGAAGAGGTTGTTGAACAGAGAGTGATATTGGGAGCCGCTCACAATGCATCATGGGAGGAAGGAAGTGGTGTTGATAGGGTTTGCCAAAAAAGATGATGGCTGAGCAGGTGTGAAACGCTCTCTATAGAGTCATTGTTTGCTTGTGCGTATACAGTGTAAGAGTGTGTATGTGTGTGGAGTCAAGTGTGCATGTGTGTATGTGCAACTGTATCCTGAGGTTGAGAGTGTTGTTAGAGAGGTGGCGGCTACAGCACTTTCACTTTTCAGTAGGTTGTACATTTATCTGTAATGTGCATGTAGTGTTCATGCAGTCTATATCAGAACACATGTGCAGTGAACTATCACCTTTGCACCATCGCCACAAAAACAGAGGTGTCTTTGTATATTAGTTTACGCCGTGGTGTGTATTTGTTTCCCCAAGATAGTGTGAGTCATGAGTATTGTTCATATGTCTTAAGATGTTAACCAGAACAATGTCAACCTGTCTGCAAGATGAGGCTTTGGTATGATTGCGTTTCATGTTTGCATCTTTTTCTAATATCAAAATTTTTCAAAATAGTTGTGCCTAGCTTACTAAGATGGGACGTTTTCTGAATTAATATTAGAAAACTTTGTGTAGTGAAAAGACGAGGAAGAAGGCAACCTAGTTGACAACAGATGAAAGTCATTGTGAATGGGTTTAATACTGGATGATGCCGGCGGACATCAGTAATGAAAAGTAATCCGGAAAGTGCAGTAGTTTTTACAGAGTGAGCCTGGGAACTGTCAGCGTGGAGTGTTCTGAAGGCGCAAACTTCAGTGCTGAAATTCAAAACAGCAGCCAACTGGTGGAAAACACAGCGAGTCTGTTCAACAGCCCCTGATCGTTTTCTTCCTTATTGCTTGCAGTTGTTGAAGAATTATTGCAATCAAATTAAGACATTGGAAAACTTCCTCAGGATATTGACAAGCTTTCAGAGCCGTTCTCAAGTCTTTTTTTTTTTTTTTAACAGCTCTGATGTTAAGCTAAGAGTCATTGTTCTGAGGCAGCTGTATGTTCATCCAGATGTGCAGATGTTACAGGTGGATCACTGTCAAAGCAGCGATACCCTCTGTTTTGTGAACTCATTGTTTCTGTGCCAGCATCCTTGCAAGACATTACAAGTTCTAATTCTCTCCAATAGTGTTGATCTTCCAACACCATATGTGTAAATGCTTAACTAATCCTGTGCACAGATACAAGCATGTGTACTGTACATATACATGTTTGTGTGTGTGTGTGAGCGTGTGTGTGTGTGTGTATGTCCTAGCAGGCTAGCAGCTGCTGTAGATCATTAGGGTCTGCTAGAAACAGCTGTGAAACTCCATGGCAACCAGATGCAAACAGCTACAGGAATGCATGGAGTTGATGTTAGAGTTTCTCACACAAACACACACACACACACACACACACACACACACACACACACACACACACACACTCACTCACTCACGTGTGCCAAGCCCAGTGAATGGATGAGCAGCCTGGATGGATGGTGGCGAGTTTTGCATGTCGACACATACCAGCCAGGAGATGAGTACAAATACACACACACACACACACACACACACACACACACACACACACACACACACACACACACACACACACACACACACACACACACACACACACACACAGTGAATCAACAAGTTGTATTAAACTTGCTCACCTGCCAGTGAGGTGAATAGATGGGTGGGAATTAAAGAATGATGATGGGTGCAACTGTAAAGGATGCATAAAGGACAGAGAAGTGCATAGATAGAGGAATGGATGATAATTAAATGAATGAAAATCATAGGTTGAAGAAATGAAATGATTAGTAAATAGCAGAGTTCATAAACACTTGATAAAATTCCTTACACTAAGCATCAAACTCATGTATGAGTCAACCTTAGAGAACAATTCTTAATCAAAAGACCCTAAGGCTTTCTAATCACTTAGCGGCCTTTGGCCTGTGTTGAGTTTCAATTAAAATATGTATTAATATAAATATATACCCACATCAGAATTTTCCATCTCAACTCTGAGTCACCAGTTTAACATGAAACAGCTTCATTATTTTATTCATGTATCAGCTGTTCTTGTTTTTGAAAATGACTCACCACTGTAATTGATACATTTTTTTCTTTACACCTTGCCCAGAATAATGGGAAGTGCATACATTCATTGTCTCCCACCAATTACATTACAGTCCACTGCATCTGCAGAGCAGGCATCTCAGTGTACACACACCTTTAATAGCTTAATATCAAGTCTCTTGTTTTATTTTCTTTATTGACATTCAACACTAACATCATATGACATGAAAATATCACATTTCCACAAAGAAGAGAAGAAATGCAAGAAATACACGTGTCCGCCCTGATCACAGGTCAGTAATTAAGTCTTAACCCTCTACAGGAGCGACTCTCCTGTAACAGCTGTCAGGCAAAATGCTGATCACACTGGAGAGTGGTAGCTGTATGCTCTGATTTGCAAGTGGTTTAGCATGAATAACCTGCATTTAGCAGTGGAGCTGAGAGCATTGGAGCATGTAGAAAGCAGCATGAAAAAAACAAAACAAAAACTAGCCATGCGTCACACATTGTGTTGCATTGCTCCATTTTTGCACTGCTCTCTACAGATTTTCAATGACCCTCCAACCTATTTCAATTAAAGTTAGATTTACAGATGCATTTAAAGATGAGGTTTGTGAAACTGTGTACACAGAGCACAGGATACAAGCACAAGAGGCCACAAAGACACAAAGGGGCAAAGGATAAAATAATTCCAATTATATGACAGCAGGAGGTTCGACTCAACTGATATGATATGAATCATTGATGTTTAGAGGGCAGCGCTGATTTCAAGCCATCCCACTATTTGCTATGTGGACATCTGGACAGCCCTTTGTGTCCTAATGTGATCCCAGTATGGTAGTTTACCTCCCACCATTAGTGCTTGTTGTCCACTTGGTAAAGTTTTCATCAGTGAATAGATTCCCCATATGGTCAAAAACGCTCACATTTGTTCTATTCTGCGATGGTGCACATTCAGCACTGAGTTAGCTTGCAGATATTACAGTGAGATACTTAAGGGAAAAACACTTTTGTATAGTTTTAGTAAAACAGTATGAAACTAAGAAAACAAGTAAACCAGTGAAAGTTGTTCAGTGTTCATGAGTGTTGGAACTGTTTTGGGGGTTGGCTCTGTGGACTAAAAACTAAAATGTATACTTTGTCTCTGAGTTCTTTGAGTTTGTGGTTGAGTCATAAACTAACTGCATTGGCTGGAGAACTTCTTGGCAAAATATAAACACTAATCAGATGGTGTGTGTGTGTGTGTGTTGTCTGCGGAGGGAAGTGAATACTTGTTCACCCTATGAGCATTTGTTTTGTTTTTGCATGTATCACTGGCCGTCTTCGTGTGTCTGTTTCCGGTTAGTCATTACCATTTTGTGTGTGTGTGTGTGTGTGTGTGTGTGTGTGTGTGTGTGTGTGTGTTTGTCTTTCATGGGTAAATTTCCACATATTTCCAGTCATGTGTGATGGGTTCATGGCAGCAGCTCAAAGGGTTGGATACTGTACCGTGTGGGAAGGAAAAATCTTGAGAAATGAAGATGGCAAGGGGGAGGACTGCATGTGAGAAATAAATTGATGGTACAATTGATTAGTAAAAGTGTAATGGATTTTGAAAGGGGAAAAAAAAAGAGACAAGAAGGAAGTTAAAGGATAATGTGAATGAAAACTGCATTAATGAAAGAGTGCAACAGAAAGGAAAACAATGTGATCATCAGTTTAGGATGGTGCAAAAGCCTAAAATAAGGCAAACACAGAAGTAAAACTTTGCAATATTAATTAGAATTGTTGCACAAAAACAAATCTGCATTTGAAATTCTACATTTGTTTTTTTTTTGTTTATGTTTTCTTTGCTCTGTTGCCCTTCTCTGGTTGTTTTGAGGTTTCATCTGTGCAGGTTTTGGTACAGTATCTGTGCCGTTCAAAGCGTTTGTGTTTCATCATTACCACTTCCCTGATGCAGCCAACTCTTACCTTCGCCATTACCTCTGCTGCCCGGCACAAACACAGACACACACAACACCATCACCACCGCCACCACCACCACCACAGTTTCAGACAGTGGTTATATATTGTCTAAAAAAAACATATCCACAAGGCTCTGTCCACTGTCACATTTTGCAAAGGCACGAGATGGATAATTGTAATGATTTGTGAGCCACAGCAAAACCCGCGGGGCATCCGGAGTAGTGCTTGTGACTTTGTCTTGTCAGCTGCTGTTGAGCAAACTCATGTCATAGACGTACCACATCGCGAGGGAAGCTTACTTTATCCCTCTGCACAGTGTTCAAAAAAGAACTCCTTGGTAAAAAGCCCAAATACAGATAATGATTTCATGAAACCACTGCAACTTATAGGAGCTATTTGTTAGTTTTGCTATTGCTACATAGCCATCGTTCGCATTAACAGCTGTTTTCTTACCAGTCTAGAAGAAACATTGCGAGTTCAGCATCTAACTTCATCCCTTTACTCACCAAGAGCTGTCTCCAGTGGTGGAAAGCAGCACCAAATTTGAACTTTTGTCTGCAATCACGCCTTTTTTTCTTTTAGTTAGCACGCTAACCAGCTAGCCCCAGCCTGTCTCATCACTTTCCGATAGCAACTCACTGTAGCCTCCAAACTGCCCAGAAGACAGCGTTGCTCAAAGGGCGTATCATAACCGCTTGTTGTGTAAACGTAACGATAGCCGGAGCTCTTGTCTTGGGTGGTGATTTCACAAGAAACCACGTTAGGCGGAGGAGAAAACCTACAAATAGCCCCTTTTAAGTTTAGTCATCTTATGTTATTTGTAAGTGGCTAGTCAGTAAAACCAACTTCTCCCACGCACAATATTTGTAAAACAAAGGTCTGAAAATGTGTCACTGACATTTGGAAACCAAACCTCAGTAGATGAATCCATTTTTTTGTCTAACACCAATCTGCCACACCACTGACACAAAATGACAACTTTCCAACTGAATCAAAGAATCAAACTTCCAACATATTTCTAATGCCCTGCAGAATTTTTCAGTAACACCGGTTTGTATTCTGTTTAAGACCCTTTTCCCTCCAAACCTTCAACTGCATTTGTCACATGTCCTGTAATCCTTAATCCCACATAAAAATGACCGTTCAACAGAGATTCAGCAATCAAATCATCAAACCCAAATGTGAAAGAGTGAGGGCTAATTTCTAGACCGCACATGCTGAAGCTGACATTCAGCAGTGACACTGAGAAAAGCCTGGATAGACTCGCTTGTTGTGTCTGCCACTTTGTACTCAACCAGAGGAAAATCTCTCCCATTTTTTTTATATGAAACGTTCATGTGGATTTTCTGGGTGCTATGAAAAGTCGGTCCTGTGAGTGTAGTGAATCACTAACTGGAGCAGGAGCAGATGAGACAGATTGAGGGATGAAGAAAAAGTGAAGTGCTGTAGTTGAAAATAAAATAACTCCTGGAACACACTGAGCATCACAGACTGATGATATATTAATGCAAGAGCATCTGACGGTGGATTTTTTATTTATTTATTTATTTTTTCCCCTTTCAAAAATGAATGATTTGTTGAGTGGTTGTTACTTAAAATGACTCAGAATCTTCTCAGCGTTAGAGTGGGCGTTAATATGAAGTCAGTGGAGAAGTTGGTGTGTTATTATAAGACTGTGCGGACCAACTCCTATTCACAAGTCATAGTGTTTATATTGGCCTGCACACAGCACCAGATGGGTGGAGTTTGGTGCATCAAAGCAATTCAGAAAAGTCACACGAAGTACATACACACAGAAGTATATAAAAACCCACTGAAAATATTGTTCTGCGCGGCAGATCCCACCCGGCTGACAGAGGGTAAAACGAGCTACAGATCTGTCAAATGATATTCAGACTTTTGATCCTATGTATTAGGTCTTTTTTTTTTTTTAGATGTTTGTTTCTGAAAGCTGAAGTAAACTTGCTGAGCTTCAGAGCAGGCGGCCACAGATTGGCCTCTGTCTAATCAACTTCGTTATTCCCCATCAGTAAATTCTGCTGCTAAAAAGCGTGACAACCGACTCAAGTTGCCGTATAGACGCAGATAGGCGGAGCGGCATTAATCATGTAGTTGTTTTGGTTGTTTTTTCAGCCACGCATCTCCAAAACTGGGTCACATCTCCCCCCAGCCTTTGCTTGCCATTTTACCAGATCGTCTGCCTGAGCCTGCCATATGAAGAATGATATTTGCATCGGACTCTGTGGGGGGAAATTGGCTTATCCCTCCTGCCTCTTAAGTCTCCTTCACTCTTTCTTGTCAGTGACCCAGTTTTTTAACCTTTATTTATTGAGGGAAGCTTTTCTGAGCATGTCTGCCCTCTCTCTTTCCCTCTCTTGGAAACATTTATGCTTCATGTTAATGATTTTACACACATTAGCACCTGGGAGCTGCAGAGTACAAGCACAGCCTCTCCTGAGCAGATCCACTGGAGGGGTTTGGGGGGTTACATGCCTTGTTCAAGCCTGTTGTTTTTGCTTGAATTTTTGTACTAAAATAGGTTATCGATGATCTCTTTCTGCTCTGCCTTTCAAAACTTCCTCATCTCTGAAATGATATGCTACTGTTTTTGCTTAATTTTCATGCTATTACATGATTTAGCATGTTCAGGCTGCCCAGTACAGTTACCATCTTTGACATATGGTCATTTAGTAGCTCCGCTGAAGAGATTTGGAGGTTAAATGCTTTGCCCAAGGACATGTGAGGAGAAGAGCTTTTCCCTGACCAGACTCCGGTCCAAGCAGCCTCTAGCTCAAAATCCAACTCACTTAACCTCTAAGCCACTGTAGTCGTGCATATTGATATTAAAATTTAAATTTGTGGACGAGCTACACGGATGATCTTTTCTTGCCTTTTCTTCAGCATTCTTCTGTCTCTTACTCGTTTCCTTTGAATACGTGATTGTGAGCATGAATGGAGGGCAGAGTTTTAGCTTGCTGGAGGCCAAGAATCACATCTGTTCAAATGGAGGAGCGCAGTCAGTCAGTCAAAGCCTTATTGAAGCGGGAACAAAGCTTAATTGCGTGACCTTTGAGTGAAGCCTTTGGCAATCAGCCTGCCCTTGGCGTGGAGGAGAGCGCCATCGCTCCACGCATCATTCAGGCCAGGGCTTGTGATGAGGAGCCGGCGTTCAGAGAAATCTCAAAAGGACCTGTTCACTGTCTCGTCTCACGCTAATGAGGGGGCATAAATTGTAGACTGAGTGCCTTTTCAGGGCTCGGCTGTGCGAAGCTAGGCTAATAGCAACGGATGTGACAATTCAGTTCTAAGAGGGGAGAGGGGACCTTAGAAAGAGCAAGAGGAAATCCTTTTCACGTTCCCATCAAATCCTTTATGTGTTATTTTAAAAGTGTCGAGCCGGTACAGGCTGTTGGTGCGGGTGATTCAGTTTAGCGAGACATAACGTTTCTGCATAATAACAGTGACTCCCTCCACTGTTGCCTTTATGCCTCTTTCCCTCTCATCCGTCCTGAGCTGAGGCAGGGTGCAGCGAGCGCACTGAAAGCCTTCTTCAGCCCTGTGCTCCTTTTTTTTTTCTTTTTTTTTTTTGCCCTGCATGGTGCCTGTTCTGCAGCGCTCACACAAAGAACAAGCTGCCATCAGAACTGTGTCTTGATGCCATAAATGGTGGAAAAGAGAGGGGGGAAAAAAAAAAAAAAAAATGTTTGAATTGCACCTCAGGGCTCAGCGGTTAAAGTCACAGGTGGGTTGTCAAAGAGTTTTTGCATCAATATAACCATTCGTGGCATGAAAAAAAAAGTCGCTTCAAATGTAATTTTAAAAACATTTTTGACATGATGTATGTATAATCATCGTTTCAACATCACGCATCATTCTACCAACTGCTCATACTGGGGTTTATCCAATCATCCTACAGAAATGTAACCTTACTTTTTAGGTTAGAGATGATGTTGATCTAAATTCGAACACCTTGGATGCTTATTGTCACATCTTTTCATGTTCAACTGTTTTGCGCATCATCTTATTAAAAATAAATGGTGTTTGCTGTTGTCAGAAATGCGAAGCGTTTCTCTGGTACAGTCCGTAGTTTGCACAGCAAATGAAGATGCTTTAATGAACTTGGTAAATGTTGAACCACTATTGCAATGTATCAAGATAGAGAGTAGCATGTCATGAATATTTACTGTAAGAACACCTGTGCTACGTGCTAATCAGGTCTTGATTATATTGTCTGGGCAGCTGATACGGGACAGTTTGTCTTCTAGAAGTTAGAATCTAGTACCTTTCTTCCTTCTCTGTCTTTTCTTTTGTATTGCTTTTTTTTTTTATTTTCAGACCACCTTGAAAACTTATTTTTCCAGGCTGTGAGAAAGCTGGAAAATGACAGAGATTAAAAAAAAAAAAAAAAAATGGAGGAGAAATACAAGATCCGGCATAAAAGGTTTCTCCTGGAAGAACATCAGGAAAAGATGCTCGCCAGTTGAAGTTGCACTTTCTTTTCTCTCTCTCTACTATCCCTTTCTCTGCTCCGATCCCCTCCTCTGTCAGTCGGTGCATTTGGAGAGGTGTAAGACAAGCCAAATGTTTCCTCTTCTCCTCATTGTCTTTTCATCCCATTTCATTCTGTTCGTCTGTGAAATATATGTCTTTGCCTTTTCTTGCGCTTGGCTCTCCACCCTCTCTCCTCCTCTCTGTTCAGCTTACTGAGAGGAGAAATAAATAGGAGAGAGGCGGCCATTTTTCAGAGGCTTGTGGTCATTTGATAAAGAAAAAACATAGAGAAACATTGTTGCTGCTGAAGAAGAAGAAGATAATCGTGTGCAGTGAAGTTTGTGTAACAGATGTTGCTTCTTTTTTTTTTAGTCATCTATGATAGTAAACTGTATGTATTGAAGTTTTGGAAAAAACAAGACATCACCTTGGATACCTTTGATTTGTCACTATTTTCTGACTTTATACAGACATAACAATTCATTAATAGAACTGTAATATTATGGATTCATTGAGAACTGAGTATTGTACTGCTGAGGAGAGATGTGCAGTTAGTACACTGGTTGATAAGGCAACAGATTCCTGTTGGGGTGTTAGAGAAAGTGTGTGTGTGTGTGTGTGTGTGTGTGTGTGTGTGTGTGTGTGTGTGTGTGTGTGTGTGTGTGTGTGTGTGTGTGTGAAATGAAATCACTGAGTCACTGTACTAATGCACTGAGCACACACACACACATCCACACATACAGGCTTGCTCTCTTCTCCTCTCTCTCTGTCTGTCATTCTCTCATCAACCCCTTTCTCTCCCCTCCGTCTTTTTCTCACTCTTAATCACCCACTCAACACTCACACACAAACACACACACACACACACACACAAACACACTTCTTCCTGAGTCCTGTGGACCTTCCAAGCAGCCAATCATTAGAGTCCGTCCCTGCGCTCTGATGTGGCTGCTAAAATTAGCATCCTCTCTCTGTGAGTCGACATCTGCCATGACGCACTGTGGAGAGCCAGGTAGCCATGATGCCCAGAGAGAAAAAACTCTCCTCTCCTCTCCTTCCTCTCTTCCTCTCCTCTCTCCACCTCCCTTTCCTTCCCTTCCCATTTCTTTCTTTTCTGCTCTCCTTCAGTTGTGCTTCTTCACTCTGTTTGATTTCTTCTTTTGTCCCCCTTTCTCTGGTTCGTACCCCCTTTACCCTTTTTCTTCTCTTATTCTTCAGCAGGTCAGCGTTGATGTGCACCCTTTTGTTGTTCTTGTATTCAACTTAAAACTGAGTCAAAATTCAGCACCATGTTCAGTTGAAAGTTTTTTTTTTTTTGCTCCATTCAAAAGTAAAATACGCCTTACATTTTCTCATAGAGAAGAAAAAAAGATGCACACATGTCAGAAAGCTTTGTGTGTTACTATGACAACCGGCAACTATGAGCTGTCATGTCTTTAGCTGCAGCATAAATGCATAAATATATATTTCGAATATATATCCTTATCCTCGTCCCTTTAAGGCATCCACTTTAAACCACTGATTAATAGTGTCAGAGCTTTTATTAGAGCTGTTTGAGCAGGACTAAGCTCTTCGCCTCTTGTTGTGTTCCTGTATCACACTGCAGGTGCTATTTTAAAGTCTTTAAGTTGACTCTGCAGGGTAGAAGCTCCATTTCTACTGTGAACAACCAACCAACAACCTGAACTTACTCTGTTCACATGGCCTACAAAAAAAAAAAAAAGTTGTTGACATTGTCGGATGCAATGCATGAAATACTTTATTTCCTTAACAATGTTTTAGAAAAATCTTTTATTATTACTACTCTTATTACTATTGGATGATAAATTGGATAATAATTATTGCAGCTGTAGCTTTGAGTTAACAATTCCTTTTGTGTTAATTATAACCCTTTGTAACTCAACACTAAACTATAGTTATGTTAGGCTACATTTATGTTGCTTGATTTTAGTGGATAGTTGCTATGATTTTGTATAATTTGGGTTATTTTATTTGGTTACAGTCCTTCCTGGTCAAGATCACTTCTACATTGTACATTCAGTTCGTTTAGCTGGACTCATGCTGCCCTTATGGGTCTTTCGCACCTCATGGGGTGCCGATAACTATCGCACCACTCTTGCACCCGTAATCACAGTGGCCCTGCCAGAATTTAGCAGTCTAATAATAACAGCAGGACGAGAAGTGAAGTGGAGAGCATCTCTCATCCTTTTCATCCAACAAGGCTGAATGTTTTTCAAGATAAACAGCGAGTTAGACGATGGTGTGTGATGTCAGCTGGCCTTCAAATGCACCTAAAGCACTTTGTCACTGTGCTTAAAAAAAAAAGAAGAAAAAAACTGGCTCAGCAGCACCACAATAACAAGGTCCGTTGTGTGGGGAGGGAGGCTGGGTGAGCACCTGTGTGAGTGTGTGCAAGCATCTACGCATTGCACTCTAGGATTGTTATTGAGTGTTCGTTGCCGTTGAGTGCGACCATGTATACAACCATGTTGTATGTCCGCGTTTATGTGCGCGAGTGGGTGTATTCGGTTGTGTAATTTCTGTGTATCAGTGTGTGTTTGTGTTCGTGTTTATTTGAATGTATGTTTCTGCTTCGGCGTCAACGCGAACATGTCTTCGTGTGTCTGTATGTGCTTGAGTGTGCGTGTGGTTCCTGGTTTAAAATGTCAGCTTTCAACATTCATCATCAGTGGTTTCTGTTCTGCTAGACTGTTCCGCTAATCTATCATCGCTCTGCAGATGGTCAGAGACACAAGTCAGTCCACAAGCTAAGACGGACAGGCAAACTGCCTCATACAGCATACAAACAAACAAGCTGAATCAGAGCTGGCGCAAGCTTATGCTTTCACCTTGTCCTGTAAAAGTTGCAGGTTCAAATCCTCAGTTCCCGTCGGACATCTCTGATTGATTTTGTAATATGTATCTATATATAGTGGCAGGTAATATTTCTTTTGTGGCTATGTTTATGCTGTATAGAAATATAATTACTGTATAATTCTTACTAGGTGTAGTAGTGAACCTTCCAGAAATGTCAGTAGTAGTAGTTGTGATAGTTGCTGCAGAAGCAGTGATAGTTATAGTTGTATTGGTAGTTTCTAGTAGTAGCATAAAGTGTTTGAGGCCATTGGTTGTAGAAGAAGTAAGTCTACTAGTATAAGAAGAAGTAGTAGCAATAGCAAGTAGTTTGTTGGGAACACAAGTATTATGTTAGTTAGTAATGTTAAGCTCTTGAAACTCATGGAGCGTATTTTATTGTTTACTGTTACTGTGTTTTTACTGCTATAAATCATATTGCAACTTTGTTTTGAAAAGTACTATATAAGTATTATTGTGTCACAATAACTTAAAATATTACCATTATTAGTAGCAGCATCAGGGCTGGATAGCGAAATTGATCACATATGTTGATTAGGTTTGATTTGATTCTTCATTCCAATGTGCTTTCCCGAATTTACTTCATACTGAATAAAACATTGTGCAAAGTAGCAACAATGTGCACTTTTTTATTCTAAATTGTAAACACATTTCACAGTTGTAAAACTGTAGATTAAAGATTAGTTTTCCCTAACAAATGCAAAATGTCTAAGAAACATGATAAATCTATTTTTTAGGTCCACATGTGCAAAACAGTTGAGCAAGAATAATAATAAAAAAAAAACAACTGGACCACTTACAAGGGAGTCATCATTATGCATTTTAAAAACATAAACGCTATCCCCATGCAGCTGTGTATGGACTGTCAGTAGACATCCACTTTAATTATCACTCTGAGCACAGACGGGGCAGAAACTGACAGTCTGCTCACTAATACATCTGCACTATTAGTGGAGTATTAGCAGTTATAATATTATCAGTACAGTCGTATGTTCTCATAGAAGTCTTTTAATTAAAACTTAAGTCATTCTATAGTTGTAGTAGTTTTAGTAATGATAGTAATAGTGGGGGTAGTTCTAAAGGTGTAAAAATTAGTGATGGAGCCTTGATCAGTTATCAGACGGATAACTGACGCTCTGCTAAGTATGCCTGTGTTTTTGAGTGTGATTATTAATGCCCGTCAGGCTGGTAGCCCCCCTGCTAGTGCAACAGTGCACGCACGCACACACACACCGTACACAATCCACAGCCCCTGTTCATGTCATCGGTCCAGATCTAGATTGGACTTAATGAGAGCCCTGCATGCATACAGCCCATAACTCAACACAGCATACTGATCTACTGACTGACTGACTGGCCAGGGGAAAGTGTGTGTGTGTGTGTGTGTGTGTGTTTGTGTGTGTGCGTGTGTGCGTGCGTGCGTGCGTGCGTGCGTGCGTGCGTGCGTGCGTGCGTGCGTGCGTGCGTGCGTGCGTGTGTGTGAGCGCGCTTGTGTGTCTACGCGTGTGTGTGTGTGAGACCGGTTGTGTTTATTTGACCATGGCTGCTTGTGTGGCTCTGCGCGTGCATTTGTGAGCGTGTGTGTATGCATTGCTTCCAGTGCGTGTGTGGTGTGTGTGTGTGTGTGTGTGTGTGTGTGGGTGTGTGTGAATTTTCCTGCTCTCACATTAATGCTGAACAAGAGTTTCTGTGGAACCTTGTCTGAGCAGCTGAATCTCATCTATTCAGTTTCAGTGAGAGGTCATTGATCACTCGGCGCTGCGTGATTGGATAGCTTGTGATGCAAACCAAACTGATGACGGAACAAAAAAAATAAAAAATTAAACTTGAGTTATTGAAATGCAAAGGAGTGTGACATTTATAGCATGACAGCCTGTCACATTCGGGGAAATGAGGCAACTCAGGATCTCTCTAGACAGAAACTCAATAATTTGATTGTTGCTGAATCATGATTTGGAGAGAAAGTTATTATCTAAATTGTAGGATTCCAAAACTGAATGATCAAGCTTTTCAGACATTCACAGGCTGTACAGAAGAGAGCGGCAGATGTTGGCGGTGTCTCTGGTGTGTAGATAATTGTAGAAAGAGTAAATGAAGCTATTTCCTTTCAGCTAACCTCGCTGCAGCATTTTTAGGAAATAATTAGGTGTTTTCACCGTGTTAGAGCAGAAAAATAAAAGGATATGCGTAAACAGACTTGATGAGCATCTGACTGAAAATGGCCAAGAGCGGCTGAATACAATGCATGACGGTGATGACATATGAATTAACTGCATGCTAAAGGGGATTTTCTGTCTGTCTGTTGGAAAATTTACTGTATCATTCCCTCTTTTGTAGGAGTTGGGCATCCACTCAATATGTTCATTTGCGAATTATGATTCATCAAATTTGGAAAGCTGAGTGGAAATGGCAAAATTCAATCAGATGTCCTCAGAACAAAGTTATTAGGCTTGATCGATGTGGAAAAATCTTTCCAGCAATAAATAAATCATGTGATAAATGGAGAGAGAAATGCACTTTTTGAGTAATTACTGAAAAAGTTTCCATGGCCGCTCCAGGCTCATTGCACAACAGCCTGTGTCCACCAAAATCCGCCAGAAATGACATTAGTATTGTCACTTGCGTACATAACTCTTCATTACTTGTTCTGTTATAATACAGCCAAGCGCTTCTCGTTGTTTTTTTTTTTTGTCTTTGCATGAAATACAGCTGACATTAACCGACTCTGTAGAGGGTAAACAAGTTACTCAAATCTAATCAGCTCTTGAAGGACTCTGTTTTTTTCCGTTTTTCCGCTGGATGTGTTTTCTGACTCTCTGAAAGCCGGGGGGAAATGCACCTCATTTGTATTTCATATTTTGCGCCGAAATTTCCTCGACAGTTCGGAAAACAGCGAGCGCTCGCCTGCCCTTCTACCTGTCCGACTTTCTGCCCGTCTACCTGGTGTTGTCATCTTTTGTTATAATGCTCCTTTTCCATCTGTCTGCCAGCCATCCGTCACAAAAAGAGCGTCTGTCACACAAAGAGCAAAAAAAGAAGAAAAAGACGAAGAGGGTGAGTGGTGGCAGAGAGGGTGGAGATGAGCTGGAGAGGCAGAGAGATAGAAAAAAGGCAGGACATAAAACTGCAGGAGCTTGTAATAGTGTTTCCTAGACATTAATTAGCCGCAGTCATTCCTGTACAAACACACAGTAATAAAACTGATATACTACCTTCTCCTCTTTCTCTCCTCCTTTTCCATCCCTTCTTCTCTCCTCTCATTTTCTTTTTCCTTTAACCTCTCCTCTCCTCTTTCCCCTTCTCTTCTGCTCTCCCCCACTGCTGAGGAGTGTGACGAAAGAGTGAGAGAAAGTGGGTTGAAAGGGAGAAAGAGACAGAAAGAGGAAAAAAGAAAAAAAAAGAGAGAGAAAGATTAAGGAGGAGTGGATCACCCTCAGTCTCTGTCTCTCCTCCTCTCCTATTGCTGAAGGGGAAGGCAAGATTCATCATGGCCTTGGCTCACTGTCTAATGCGCACACACACGCGCGCGCACGAGCACACACACACTCTTTTTTAAAACACTCATGCACGCACACACACAGTTATTCACGCAGTAAAACATGCAGTTGCATACCCACACACACACACACACACACACACACGCGCACGCACACAGAGGAACACACACATGGGCAAAACTTGAACGCGCACGTGGACATTCATGCCGTGTTGTTCATAAACACACACACACACACACACACACACACACTCGTCCTCTTGCTCCATTGCATTATTTATTTGTGCTGGCTGGCAGACGGTGCAGGCAGCCAAGCAGCAGAAGCAAGGATGCTGCTTTTTACATATGGCCTTTTCATATACTGGTCTGTGACACACACACACACACACACACACACACTCACACTCACAGATCCTCATCTGTCCTTGTCTTTCATCTCTCTTTTCACTTAAATTAATATCACTCCCTTTTCTCCTCTCCCTCATTTCCCTGTCGTCCCACAGCACTAAATCGTTCCTCCTCTCCTCTCCTCTCCTCTCCTCTCCTCTCCTCTCCTCTCCTCTCTCCACCTCCCATTCAGTTGTGCTTCTTCACTCTGTATGATTGCTTTTATCCCCCTTTCTCTGGTTCGTACCTCTTTACCTCTAGCTTTTCTTCTCTTTTTCTTCAGCAGGTCAGCGTTGATGTGCACCCTTTTGTTGTTCTTGTATTCAACTTAAAATAATGAGTCAAATTCAGCACCATGTTCAGTTGAAAGTCCTTTTTTTTTCTCCATTCAAAATTAAAATACACCTTACATTTAAGGTTCTCAAGGAGAAAAAAAAAAACATGCACACATGCCAGAAAGCTTGGTGTGTCACTATGACAACCGGCAACCATGTGCGGTCATGTCTCTTAGCTGCAGCTTAAAAACACTTGCATAAACATATATTTCGAAGGGTTTTTATGCTCGTCTTTAAGGCATCCGCTTTGAACCAGCAACCTCATGATCACAAGTGCCTTTATTATATAGTAGGAGTCATAACTTTATATTTTAAAAGCGATATATACAGTATATTGTGATATGGATAATCTTATAGAAATGGAAACTCTCTCTCTTTTCCTCTTGTTTTTGTAGATTTCACTTCATGTTATTAATATTTTCGTTGCCTCTTTCCTTGAACAGTTTCTTTTATCGCACTCGCTCCGTCCAGCAGCTCGTCTTCTGTTTCATTCTTATTGGTGTGAAATTCCCGATGAAGGTCGCTTGACTGAAAAATAGTGATTTAATAAATTAACCATAAGGGGCGACGGTGTGCTGGTGATGATTTTTTTTTTGTTTGTTTTTGTTTTGCATTTTGGCCTTCTGTCCTGCACACCTGTCGGTTTGCAAAGTTTCATCCTTTCTCTCACAAGTCTCTTTTTCTTTTTTTTAACACTTCTGCTTTGTGTCTCTTGGGTCAAAAATAAACAAGGTAAGGAAAAACATCACACATCGGGGCACCGAGGGAGAGAGGGAAGAGAGATGGAGAGAGGGAAGAGGTTAATGGAGAGGAGGAGGAGGGGGAGCGAGGGAGTAGGACAGAGGAGAAGAGCTAATAAAGCAGGGATAAGCAGGCTTAGAAAATAATGATAAAATGTAGAGTGAAGTCATACGGTTGATTTGGCACCAGTGTGTGTGTGTGTGTGTGTGTGTGTGTGTTGCTTGTTTTCCTATGTGAGTTTGTGTGTTTATGTGTGTGTGTGTTCTTTGCTGATGTCCTTGACTATATGACTGATAATATCTTCGCTTCGGGTCCCTGTTAGAACATGTCAGAACAGACAGACAGACTGTGTGTGTGTGTGTGTGTTTCTGTGTCTGTGTGTGTATCTTGTCTTTGTAGGTGTGTGCGTGTTCACATTATGTATGAGAATGATTGTGTCTGCATGAATACACCCACTCCCTCAGGTCACACACACCCCTTGTTTTGTTTTTATAGAGTCCTCCTACGCGCTGTACACACACTTTTAATGAGTCAGTAGGTGGTTTTCATTTGGCTACAATTTCTCCTCATTTCACTCCCTTACATCTCTTCCTCGCGTCTTGCATGGGGGAGAGAGTAAGGGAGAGATGTGAGGAAAGAGGAGTCGAGGTTGTAATGAAGTGAGACGTCCTCCTCTCTCGACGTCAGCATCATCTAAAGCAACGTTAGTGGCAGATGACGGTGTCACAGTGGATCACCTGTCAGTCAGCTACAACTGCTCCGTGTTTGTATTTGTGCTTGTAATGTGATGCACTGTATAAATAATAAAAAAGATGCACAGTTGTCAGTGCCAACACTTTTTTTTTTTTTTTTTTTTTTTTTTTTTGGAAAAAAAAAAAAAGGCCAATTTTTCGGGCCCAACCTTTTTTTTTTTTTTTTTTTTTTTTTTTTAGGACAAAACAGAGCATGAAATAATAGTCTCTGTCTGCTGTCTCTTACAAAGAACTTAACCACTAATTGAACCATGATCTTGATTCACGCTTCTATCTGATCTTAAAATGTGTCAAGAGTCGCAGAAACCCGACCATGGAGAGAAGAACAAATACATTTATCTGCTCCCAGGTCTGAATAAAAAGTGCTGTACTGTAGACTAACCCTTGTACCGTTAGGTGGAACTGAATTAGAGAGAAGAAGATCGCAAAAGCACAAAAAGGTCATGAAATGGATCACCCGTTCCTTATCTCTGTCCTGCCGTCCCGCCTTCCGTCCTCTTCACCTCCTCTACACACTGCTTTCGACCATCTAACTGAACCGTGTTTCTTTCTCTCCCCTTCCTCTTACCTCGCTGCCCGCGCAGGTGTTTCGTACTGACTTCATCACAGCCATGAAGCTGCCGGACTCGGCCCAGCTCGGCCCGGACGACTTCTACGTGCTCTCAGACCCCTGGAGACAAGAGTGGGAGAAGGGAGTACAGGTCCCTGCCAACGTGGAGGCCATCCCGGAGCCTGTGGTCAGGTAGGACACACCAAAGACATGCGACACGCACCACACTCTTGCAAGAGTTTAATATTGAGCGGATGACCACAGGTGATTCTCCTTTTTTTGATTTCCATTTGAGTGAGGTCCTTGAAAGGCAGAGTCAGTCCACATTGTCTTTTTTAAGACTGCTTTTTCTGTGCCAGTATAATTGGACAGGAGGAATTGTTATCTGTTTAACAGTGATTCAGTACCGGTTGAGCCTGTGGCTGTAGTGCACATAGACATTATGTCACCGCCATAAACACACAGACACTGGCGGAGTTCCCATCACAAAGAAAAAAAAAAAAAAGATCTGTGAGTTATGAGATTTGAACATTTGTTTGCCATGACTAATAGTTGTTCTGGAAAACTGCCTAATTCTCAGTGGACTTTTGGAAAAGTTCTGAAATTTTAGACTCTGGTACAACGTCGATACGACTGAAGTCATTTCGATAAATGTGACATAACGAGCGTGCTGCAGAGAAGCCATGAGAATTGAAAAGTCTTAACTGAGATTATCCGACAAAACAAATCTTTTTTAGCTGTCACACATTCATGAGCATTTTTGGAACAGTTCAGGGGGAAAAATCTGACATTGAATTGTAGTGAGAAAAACTGCATTTAAACTGCATGTAATTACACTTATATGGGTTATATACTTGTTCATGGAATACATGCACACACACCTACATGAGGTAATCTACGGCGACAAACACTCTCTCACACACACACGCTGGAAAGCATGTTTGGATGCTCATGCAGGGAGCGAAACATGCACAGACACAGAACCAAGCTGGTGGGCAGATGTGTGCAGGCATGCACTTCGACCCACTTATATTCACTCTCATACTGTAGATTAGTCCTCTCCTCCTACTCGGTCTGCTCTCTCTCTCTTCTCTCTCTCTCTCTCTCTCTCTCTCTCTCTCTCTCTCTCTCACCCCAGTAGGTTGTTGTGGCTCTCTAGTACTACTGCAGCTGCTTCACATACCCATGTGGTTTGTTTGGCGTTCTAGGAACTAATGAAAATGCTCAGACTGCCTGGTAATGCCTGTTAGACAGACATGTCATACTGGGAGGCCACACACACATACACATGCGCACGCACGCACATACAAACACGCATTCTCTTTGATAGGCAGACAAATTATCCAGTCATGTGAGATTTCTGTCAGTTTTTTTTTTTTTTTTACCTGTCCCGAAAGAAGTCAAAGAAAAGTAAAGAACTTCTGTATGTTACATTTTTGTTGGGTATGAAACAGCCAGAAACAGAGTGAACATGATGAGTAGAAAATGAAAAGCCTGATAAATGTTTTCCACCTCTTTCATTTGAAAGAGTTTAAGTGCGTGTTCCTCTTGTTTCTACTCTTGAGTTTAAGTGTTTGATGTCATTGGAGGCATTTTGTGTCATTTGTCTGCCTTTTTTTTCCAATGAATTAAAGGACTAGAGTGGAAAACACTTATTATTCTAAAAAAAGATGACTGTCTACTTTAAATAAGGTTAAAAAATTAGCTTGTTTCTAATTGATGTTTGAGCTTAACTGCAGCAAAAAGGAGCTGGTTAGTGATTGTGTGAGTACAAACTCCAGGCAGATCCATAGACATACAGTAAGCGCTTCAAACAAACTATATGCAAACTGCGAATCAAATAATCAAGTGTTGCCGAATGAAATGTCATACCTGATGAGGAAACCTGAAACAGTCTCTGACTTGCAAGGGAATACGCTTGCATAAACAGTTTCACTCGAGAGAAGAAATTGAGTTTCCAAAATAGAAAAACAAGAAATGAAAAATCGAGTTCCTCTGAGTCTTAATGAGGGCAGGAGACAAAGGTAATAAATAATAGAAATGAAAATGCAAAAAAAAAAAAAAAAGAAATCTGGATCATTTATATGATTCTGAGATTGAAAGGATAAATGTGTCACCCTTACTGTTTACATTGTCTAATAGGATCATATCTCAGGAGACACACACAAACAGTGCGGAGCTGAGAGACTGAACAGAGCCCGAGAGCAGAGAGATGAATGAGCAGATTGGGAGAGGAAGAGAAATGGCAAAGATAGGCAAGGATAGATGAGTGAATGGGGGCTTATCTATTATCTTATATGTGACAGAATGATAAAGTGATATACAGTGATGTTGAAATGGAGTGAAAATGGACAGATGAGATAAAGGAGAAGACGGCAAACGTAAGTGTGACCGAGCTGATGGTCTCTGTCAGAGTCTCAGACGGAGGTGTGTTCATCTTTTTTTCTCTCGTCTGTCATCTCGACGCCCCTCTTTCTTCCCCTGCCTCGTTCTTTTCCTCTCCTCACGCTGCTCTGTGATTCGTTTGGGCTGAAATCACCAGCGATGCTTGAGACTTCCTTGGATTTGCCCATACAAGCCTCTGTGGTCGGGGCAGAATCGGCGGTAGGAAACCTTATTCCCACACAGGAAGTCATGTCTTTTCAGAGTTGGGTACAAAAAAAGAAAAAAAATCCTGAAACAGTCCACAAACTCCTCCTTTTAGAGTACAGGGAAAGAACAGCGTCCCGTACATGTAGAACTGAAAAAAACTTAAGGCATCAATGAGTAGATTTGATCCGTTGTGTGATAACAGGATGTCATGTATACATGGTGGGGCAACACCGAGAGATGAAATTGATTGAACTCTCGGTGCAGTGTTGTAAAACCTGAATGGTTTGCAGTGCACGTGGTAGAACTGCCACGAAGTTGCACGATGTTCGCTCTCTCCATCGAAGAGCAACAGGCTCGTGTTGGTGCGAAGCAGTTGTGCCGCTGATCGTGTGCGGAGGGTCGCCGTTGCTACCTCGTGGCCCAGGTGTCGCCAAACACGTGCGGGTTCTTTTTATTCCTCAAAAATTGACAGTTAGCTCTCTGCGATCGTAGCAGTGCTCGTACTGCTTTCACTCATTATTTCTCTTTATTGGCGAAGAAGTTGAAGAAGCAGTAGGAAATGTGGGTTGAGTTGAGGAATGTTAAAGCAAACAGGGGAAACGGCTCACCTGCCTCTCTTGAATGCAAATCCTCCTTCCTTCACCTCTAAAACTCACTAATTCACGTTTTATCGAGGTTTATTCGAGTTATTTAGTTATTCTAAATTTTGCTCATATTAAAGAGATTTTGGTAACCCGAAAATAAGAAAGCATAAAGCATGAGAAGCATAAACATGAAGTGAGGTAGTTTTCCCTCTCTCCCCCCTCTCTCTTCTATTTATGTCATGTTTCTTTCCTGTTTCTGTTAACTATTTTTGTCCCCATCTAACTCTCTCTTTTCCTCTTTTCTCTTTCCTCTTTTTCCTTCCTCTCTTTTCGATGTCTTAATCTCTACATCTCCCCCTCTCCTTGCCTTCCCTCCTCCATCTCTCCCACCTTTCCCTCTTCCCTTCGCTCTAGTCAAGCCAGAGGCGCAGACACATTTTTCTTTTTCTATTTTTTTTTTTTTTTTTTTTTATGAATAATGACATCATCTCTAAAAATTGTTGGAGAGGAAAAGGGCTGCGGGCCCCGTCTGGCTTTGACAACACTCCTCTTCCACATTTGCCTCTCTCCTTGGACCATATTTGGCCGCTGCGGCATGATTTTCGGTAAAACTGTTTTGGCGGCTGGTGAAGAGGTCATTATGGTTTGATGTTGTTTTCTTTGTGCCTCTCCTTACCAAAACACAGCGGAGGAGACGCAGGGAGAGGAGGAAGATGGTCTTTTATCTCTCCTTCATTCTCCGTCTCCCTGTCCTGCACTCCCTTTGTTTCTGTCCTTTACTTGCTCTCTCCCTCGCACTCATTCTCCCCCTCCTCTCCTCTCTCTTTTTCTCTTAGCGCTCCTTTTTCCCTGTTACTTTATCTCTCCACATCCTACCTTTCCTTTGTCTGCCTTATGATTTCTGTCTTTTTCCTCTTTGACTTTCTTCTTGCTTGTCCTCCTGTCTGGCTGTCTCTCCTCCTCTCTGTCTATTTTATTTTATCACTCTCTTTCCCCTCTGTTCCTTTCTCTCTCTTACTCTCTCCCTCTTCCTCTCCATGGTTTTGTTGGGGCCGAGTGGAAGTAATTAGCCGTTGCGTAACACTGGCTATGTGCAGACAGTGAATGGGGCTTTGGCAGCGACTCGACAGCCTCAGTCCCCAGTGACAACGCCGAGCCGGAGAGGGAAATAATTACACATACACATGAGAAGATCTGTGCCTTTTCACGAAATGAAAGAAGTGAGATAGTGGTTATTTTATTTATTGCTTCATTTTTTCCCCCCTCGGACTGGTGGCCGAGTCGGTGAATGTGAACCCGTTGTTTGTGGTTTGGCTGAATACGCTTGCGTTTTGAATGGCGTGTAAAGCTGCGGCCGCGGGGAGCGTCACACGGAGAGGCTCCTCACCAAAGTGGTTCATGTACTGCAAGACAAAAAGATTGATCGTGCAGATTTGACAAGGTTTTTGTTTTTTGTTTTTTTTTTTTGTTTTTTTGGAACATCATACCTACATACTGTGTATTTCACAGACTTGCAATATTTGAAGTTATCATTGGTTGACACACTTCAAGTGTCTGTAAATCACAAGATATAAATCTTGAATTAGGCTGGGATTGCAGGACAATGGGATACATCATGTCCCCACTGATGGAATATCTGTAGTCAGGTTTCCGGCAGCTGTGATCATATGCAAAACTTGGGTGAGACAGACATGGATGCTATGAAAAGCTTCAGTCAACAAGCTTTGAGCCGTACTTAGAAGGGATGGAAGGTGCAAACACTGAGGGCAACAAGGCCTTTTAACAAGAGAAAAGATCAATTTCTGTGAAATTACTGCTCATGATAAGAGAAACTGGTTTTGTTTATTTGATCATAAACAACCTAGACACATAGTACCTTACACAAAGATGAAAACTAAATCAAAAGACACAAATTGTATGTAAGGACATGGAGAGTGAACACAATGAAAACATAGATACTGTGCCTTAAAATCCTTAACTTGTTGATGGTTTACACATCCCAGTGACGTGGCTAGGTATTTTTGAAGATGCCACCTGCAGACATGTTGGTTCAGATAATGCAAGCATACTTAGCATAGCAAATACAGCAACTCCATCAAACACAACTGAAAGGAAAAGTCAATTTCAAATTTCGACTATTAGGCTGCATGTGTTATGACAATCTGACAGCTGCCAAATACTGAACACATTATTACATTACAGAGTTGTCAGTTCAAGCTGAGTACTGCTGAAAAAACATTCAGTAATTTGTTGACATTTTTTTGTACTTTTCAGGACTTGTGAGAGCTGAGCACTTGGCAGGTTCAGACCGGACAAAAAAAATATAATTGCCCTGGACATTCCCCCAATAAAACTGATTGAGGCGGAATAGAGTTTCTGAGAAGGGAAGTACATATGTCAAGCTTTGCATTCAGGTGCGGGTACAACAGGAAGTACCAGCCAACACAATTTGAATAGATGGATACCTATGGAACTTAATACAGTATGTAAAACCATGGGTCGTTGCTGATTAAACAGGCAGTTTCTGTTTATATATACAAATTCACCTGTTCACGCACGCACACACGCACACGCACACACTAGCGCTCGACACATACGCAGAAAAAAAGGCACACAAACACACCCTTTCACTGGGACAGACAGTGCGGCAGTGGGTCAGAAGGCTAATCGCCCACTAATAACTCAGTGACTGTCTCACGCACACACACAGATAATGGATTGAAGAGAGCCTGAGGGCAGTAAGATGGATAGAGAGATGGAGAGAAGGACAAATAGCTGGATACTATGTCACGGCTGGTGGAAGCAGCAAAAGGCAGGGAGGACCCAAGCACAGGCACGCGGGCAGGTGCAGAGGAGGGAGTTTAAAGGTCCCTTATTTGAACTCTTTTTATAGTTATATCTGTACTGTTTATGTGTGTGTGTGTTAAACACTTCCGTAATGGTGTTGATTTGATTTTCTCCCGCTTTTCTAAAGGGGCTCTTCTCTGTCCCAGCCACACACGGTCAGATTCTGCTGCCAGGCAGAGGTAACCGCCCACTATTCATCAGCAAATGCTCCGTTTGGCTGAGCACAGATGAACTCACAAGGCGGGCCTGGGATCAGATTTGGCAGAGGGCGGTGGAAAAATGGCTGCAGGATCAGTAACACGTGGATCGTAATATACACATTTAAACACCTACGTTTACAGTTTAAACAGCTCGTCCAGCTCTGCGCCCATCGGCACACCTCTCAAACCTGCCCTGACAGCAGCCACACCGCCGCTCCCTCACTCTCGCTCACCCATTCGCTCACTCCGCTAGTTAACTGTTAGCCGTTAACCTGCACACTATAACATTAGTGCTGTCTAAACCTGTCAAGATCGCCCAATTGGCTTTTATTTTACACCTCACAGTTTATAAAAAACATAAAACACAATTGGAAACCCATTTTCACAATATGGCATCTTTTAATAGGTAAAATGATGAGCACCAGGCTTAAAGGATGGACCAGGCTGGCAGGTACAGACAACAGGTTACAGCAGGGAAACACGCGGAGTAACACATGGCCGACTCAAGATCCGGCTCAATCCAGCTGGGCATCGATTGTGGTGCTGGGCAGCTGCGGCTCCGCATCGCCAGGCAGCTGGGAGCCTGGGAATCTGGGTGATGGTGAGGTGGCGGCCAGCAGGCCAGAGGTTAGCCAACTGGGAGACGAGGCTGGTGGCTAGCAGGACCCATGTAAGCCAGCTGGGAGGGCAGGCAAACGTGACAAACAGGAACGGGAGGAAGCACGGGAAGTTCTGTGGTAGTTTTATGAGTTTAATAAAGTTGATCTGTTTGCCTAAAATAGTTTTTTGGAATTGTTGACGATTCTCATTGAAATCATGGGACGCAGCGAGCAACATTTTTTACTTAATTAGTGAATTAGTGTATTTGTGTGGTTTCAGTGAGGAATGAGTGGAATCATGTTTTATTTTCAGTATCTGTTTGGAGATAAGTAAGTCGGTAAACTGCCATGACCTAAAAACTGATTTTATAGCTCAAAAAAGGGCATTACACCACAGTTAGACTCTGGTGGAGAAAGGAAAAAAAATAGCTCAAAGCCACAGTCTAATACAGTCTCTCTGTGTGAGAACTTTTAAAAGACATAAACGGATGGTCCCCACATACTCAATATAATCATACTCTGGTCCAGATCTGGACAGTTCAATCACTTCAAACAATTCAATCTGGACCTGATACAAAGTTGAGCAGATTGTTTTCCAGTGACACATTTTTACAGTTTCATGTCACCTTGCATACATAGTTTCAGCTGATGGTAACCACAGTAAACAATAACATCATTGAGGTTGGGCACTCACAATTAAATGTTCAAAACTAGCCAATGCAAATAAAGGTTAGCCATGAAAACTCATGTTCCTTTTTTATCTGTGCAGAGCAGAAGACCAATGCCTTATACAGAATCAAACAGATAGCCATTGTGGAGTACGTTAAAGTGCCCAACATGCCCATTTTTAGAAGTTTTGTCCCTAAACTTCACCAGCTGAAGTCGTCATATCAAGCAGCAGAATAATTTTAGAATCAATAAAACAAGAGCGGGCGATGAAATCAGCATTTAACTACAAATATAATGGAAAAACTTAAATCCCTGGAAACTCACTAATGAACACTGAGATCAGTGTCTCTGCCGGACCATCAAAGCTTTTGTGTCAAGTTTAAAGACTTGAAATGTCACTTTTTTTTTTGTGAGTTTTTAGAATTTAAACATCAGTCACATAATCCACTCTTTCTGGACCTGTGACACTGTGCCAAGTGTAAATTTGGCAAGCAGACCTCTAAGTTTTACATTTGAGTAGCACTGGAATACTTGTTCATAGTCAGTCATATGAAAAGAAAATCTCTGGTATTCCTTTTATTCCTTGGAGAAATTATTAAAATCTGTAATCCTCGTCTGGAAGAAAAAGAGCTGGGAACAACCCAGAATAAATCTGACATTTGTTTCTCCTTTTCAGTGTATCTGATGAAGACAAATAGCCTGTTAAAGGTCATGACAAAAGCATTGATGCAAGTACATCAGTGACATGCATAAAACAAGAGGAAAACAGGGAGGGATGAAGGAAAAGAGAGTTGGTTAGATGACTGAAAAGCCCCTCAGGGATTTGCCCTGCCCAGCTGCAGGCCCGTCCACCGCTGCTTTAATAAGTCGTTGTGTATGAATGTTCACTTTTATGAGAACACAACTGTATGCATGCACATATGTGTTTGTATGTATCGGTATGGCCACAACAACATCTGGAATTTCACCCAAGATACCCTCTGATCTTTCCAAAACAGCTCTTCATCAGATAATAAGATGACTAAGAGCAGCATCATCGGCCTCATCATGTACGGGGTCAGTGGGTGCACACAGGACTAATTGCTTCCACACACACACACACGCACACTACTGATTTTTGTTGGTAGTCCAGTGCACTGCGGTTCTTGATAAATGGCAGCAGACGGATGGATGAACGAACAGTTGACAGGCTGGTTTGCACATACATGTACTACGTGTTGAACTGTTGCGCAGGGAATTGCTGCCTACATGGATGACATGCAGACCGAACACACTGGATTAACGGAAAACTTTTCAGTGCATGAATTAATTAACAAATGTCTGGCTGAAGGAACCATACTTACTACAGCGGCCACAATTGCAACTTGCATCACACACATCTGGAACAGTTAAAACACAGAGTGACTGTGTCTTACTGCTGGGTACCCAAGTGCAACGACAATCATTTTCATTGCCTTTTGAACAACATATTAAAAAACCAATTCAATCCCCGGAATCTGAAGCATGTAGGTTCATAACTTATGCAAGCTAGCCAGAAACTGGAATCTTGTGTAGCCAGACTCATTAGCTTCACTCTCTGAGTGGTTTTGGCTGAGTGCAACCAAGTGAGTAATTTTTTCACTTTTGTGTTTGACTTTCTTCAGACCTCTATCT
>NW_019174704.1:2521893-2607715 GCF_002260705.1 Seriola dumerili
ATATGTAAAAACTGATTTTTCTTCTTGAAAGTCCCCAAACAATAGTCAACCAGCACAGTTTAACCAGCATACTGCTCTCGCATCCTAATATCTCATCAAATAACTTTTCCATCTATTATGGAAAAATAAGTGCTGATTCCACCTGTGTATAACAGCATCAGCTAATGAACAAATTAGCACATGATGTCATACAGTGTGTGCCTCGAGACAGCGTCTCCTTCAAAGGCCTATTTTCAAGCAGGGAAAACCCACAGATATAAAGTAACTACCTCTTTTTGCTCTTATCTAACAGTAGCCAACATTAAAGACCATCTGAATGGTCTCTCACTGTCTCACTCTCTTTTCGCTGGAATAAGGATAAACGAAAAAAAAGAAAAAGAGGAAGTGAAGGGGAGAAAGAGGAAGTAATGGAGGTTGAGGGAGACAGCCAGACGGGGATAGAGACGACTGGGGGAAGGAACAAGAGGCAAAATGGAGGAATGGAGACGGAGAGTGAGGATGGAGTGAATTACCCAGAGAACGAGGGGTTAGAGACACTGATGGGAGGAGGGATGTTCATGGTGGAGGAACTGAGGGAATAAGTAAACAAACAGGTAGATGAGGCGGTTGAGTGGAGCGGTACACCAGACTGTAGATCTGCAGGGAATGACAAAGAGAGGGAGAGAGACTGATGGACACACAACAGAGCTTTCGCCATTGCTTCAGCAAATAACGGTAGTACCCCCACTCGTCTCTCCTCTCCTCTCCCTTGTGTTGCCCATCAGCTGTTTTCTGTGTATGTGGGTTTAATGGAAGCTTTCAGGCACAGAATTAAAGCAAGAGGGAATGTACCTCTGAGGAGCAGACTTGAAGCGTTGTGCCCTGCTCATGCAAAGGAGTAATTGAAACAAAACTCATGAAAACAACCCAGCAGCAGGTGAGGAGGATTTTTAAGGCTGGGGAGAAAATCTGGGGAGAGGGACGTCTGGACTATGTTGCTCGACCTCCTGCCACCTGTGACCCGACCTCAGATTAAGCAGCTGAAAGTGGATGGATGGATGGATGAAAAAATCCTAGGGCTAAATTAAATGTTTGGTCCTCATAATATCATAAAATAGTGATAAATAATAATCCCAATTTCCTAAAGCCCAAGGTTACTTCTTCAAATTAAATGTTTTGTTTGACCAACAGTCCAAAACCTAAAGCTGTTTCATTTACCGCCACATAAGACGAAGAAAAGCAGAAAATCTCCAGAGTTTAGAAAGTGGAACTAGGCAATGTTTGGCATTTTTGCCGGAAAAATAACTTTAATTGTTTAGGGTTAGGGTTAGGGTGTAATAGTTGCTGATAAATATTTTGTCAATAGACTAATCGTTGTAGCTCTAATGTTAACAATAAAGACGTTAGAGCAGAAAGGAAAGTATGGAAAATTGGCACTTGAACTGCTTTTACAAGCAAACCTGATTTTTAGACCACAAACTCTGGCTGATGCCAAAGTGGTTGATAGGCTAGAGAAACATACCAATCCCAGCCAAAGCATTGACTGCACCTGTGGGGTGTTTGTTTCTGTTTCCAGTAAGATGGTGGTGTTTGTGACTTAATGTGCGACAGAGCTGAGCATGTTTTTAGCAGCCGCTGTCGTCTGGAGGGCTCGCGGTGGTGGTGGTGGTGGTGGTGGTGGTGGTGGGCTGTTTTTGAAGTGCTGGTGGGCTTACTGGAAGTGTGTCAGACAGCAGAGGAATGCAGGAAGAGGGTGGGAGTCTGTGTGTATGCATGTGTGTGTGTCTGTGTGTGTGTGTGTGTGAAATGTATGGAGGCAGTACTGGGGTAGCCCTTTACTCTTGATGTGTTCATGTGTGTAGTATGTGTGTTTGGACATGCCTGTGTGTGTGTGTGTGTGTGTGTGTGTGTGTGTGTGCGTGTGCGTGTGCGCATGCGTGCGTGCGTGCACGCCCAAGGCTTCATTGCTTCAACCCATTATTCCACCCCCTCTTGTCTCACTTTGAAAGCCTACAGGGGTTTCCCACAGTGTCTGTGGTAATAAAGTTGACACTGGGCTGGGTTTAGTGCCTACATAGAGCAATATCTTCAAAAGAAAAGCACAACCATGAATTTGGAACCCTTGAATAAATAGAAAACAACTGTGTTGTTGCCTTGTCTGGTAAAACATGTCTGTCACAGGTTTCCATGTTAAGATTCATATAAACAAACATGAAACGTGACTCAAATCAGAGTTTTCCCATGACAACAGTGGATGAATTAGGACAAATATCCAAGGTTATCCATACTGTCCCTCCAGAGGAAATTAGGTCACAGTCACAGGAAGAAAAAGGAAGACACACAATAACAAACACACCACAACAACTTGATATCAGTTCCATTTAAAACTTGGTATGTAATCATTCTGTGCTCCCCCTGAGACCGTTTATAAAAAAAAAAAAAAAAAAGGCAAAAATAATAAGTGATGCTATATGAAATTTATACTACTAAAAAGCCAGCAAGCTACGGTGTTCAGTCGTAGCCCCCTGTGGTTTAGATTGGGATCATCTTCCTTGAAATTTTGAAGCATCACAGGAGAAGAATCATAAGAGTTGATGGCATGAAAGGAATCAAAGCTTCTACAGATTATTAGCAGATCGTTCCTCATCTTTTTTTTCTTTTCTGCGTGGTTGGGCTGACATGTTTTTCTCTCGAGTTTTTCAGAATTCAAGCCAATTATTGGACTGTTTGGCAAAGCCGTGTATGAGAAATGACTTTTCTTTCCGCTGTTAGATGCTCTCCCCAGACCCTCGTAGCAGGTTGAAAGAGAAGTATGTTTTATGAAACTAAGAAACCTGCAAGTCTGTAACATTTTATAACACATCCTTTACACCGCTGAAATTTGAGAAGTTAAATCTGCAGAGTCATGTAAAACAGTTTAGAAGGAATAAATGTTCTGGACAATACTGCTCAATTAAAAGTTCTCTTTGGAAAATCTTAAATTACGAGTAAAACACAAACAAAAGTAGCTATATTACTTCATATTAAATGATCTTGAATTAATGTTTAACTAAATGTACTGTTGCATATATTCTTTGTGCATTAAAAAGAAGCAATGGCAAGACACTTCCCAGCATCTTGCAACTGGAAATAGACACAGAGTAAAGCGTAACACAGAACTGCAACTTTTAGGGAACCGCTGACATTTAATTGCAGCAGCAAAAGTTTAGTGTAATATATGTAGCCAAAAAAGACTAAAGAGAAACAGAACCAGTTACAGAGTAATGTCTCAGATTATTACTCTGAGAAACTTTTGCTCCTCATTTCATCATTTATGTACTATGCCGTAAACACTGGGTGTTTATGTACTATGCTGTAAACACTGAGTGTTTACAGCATATGCTTGGGTTCATAAGGAATTCCTTTCATGTACAGTGCTTACAAGATGCAATTTTTAACCTTTGACTTTTTAAATTGTTTTTTCCGTTGTATTTGTCTTAATGTGTCAAATCTACCCGTTTCTAAACCATCATTTCTGACACAACTTGTCATTGGTGATTGTTGTACTTTCAGAGATCTTTTCCGGATCCGTGGCAATGGTCAAACAGACAAGCACATTAACAACAAAAGACAAGAGTCAAGACGCACAAACAGATGAGCAAACAACAGATGTAACTTAATGGCAGGATAAGCCAAGGGGAATATATGGTATGAGAATAATGAGGCTGAACAGGTTTGTGAATGTAATTTTAATACCATCCCTCTTTATCTATTTGAGCATTGACTGAGATTAAATTACTGAAATTGGAAGAGGGATGCTTTCCTTTAAACTACTTTACAGGTAAATGTAAGATGTTCATAGAAACATTTATTTTTCCTAACGCTGCTTAGAAGTCACCACATGAGACTCTTTAACGTTACCAACAACTTGGACCGGAGCCAGCCTCAAAATTGAAAACCCTGTCGTATTTCACACTTTTGGTGATTCTTCCTGGATCAGAAGCAGCTACGATCAATATATCAATAATAGCAGTTCTGGCTGTGCTGATGTTCAGACAGCTATGAAAGCTCTGTGACCGCCATGAGTTGATGCAGAACAGAGCTGAATTTCCTCTTTCCAGTCACAAATATCTGTTTTATAAAGGGAAAGTATCACGCTGGCAAAAAAATGTTTCCCTCCTTCTCCAAGTGGTTTCTCCTCTCGTGCTCCTTCCAACCAACATCCAAACTTCAGCTATACCCATCCCACATTTTTACTGAGTTCCATCAACCCCCCTCTTACCCTTTAACCACAGACCAGGTGTGTGTGTGTGTGTGTGTGTGTGTGTGTGTGTGTGTGTGTGTGTGTCTGCGTGTCTGCGCTGTGTGTGTATAGGTGTGTGTGTGTATAGGTGTGTGTGTGTGTGTGTTCTCTGCAGAGAAAGAGTAGAGGTACAAACAGAAAATTGCACCCAGTCAGCCTTTCACACATCTGGCTGCAACTGCACTGTGGTCGCTTTTGTAATTAACAGGGGAAGAAGGTTAATGAGGAACTGACATTAAAATAAAAGAGATTAAATTAAAGGGCCAAGAAAAGCCACAGTGTTTTTTTAACAGATTTATTTTGTGACCTGTGATTGTTAAAGAAAAATCATCAGTAGGACAGTGCAGCAGTATTATGAGTCTTTTGGATAGTATTAGGTTGAATGGTAATTGTAATGTTTTGTCCACGAACATTTACATACATGCAGAATATTAGAGGCATCACTATCCTATACCAGCCTGATTAATGAGACTAGTAGAAAGAGGATGTCGCCGTTGTTTAATCCCGCCCACTGACTGCTGATTGGATGGCTATGTCAGAAGCAGCTGACAGTTACGCAGCACCAGATCTAAATGAAGAAGTCTTAGACATGGGCAGTGAGTCAGAGGTCGCGTTCACACCAAACTACTATGCTGACACTAACTTCACCAAAATAATTGGTAACCAAACTATTTCATTACAGTATCATTCTGACATCACCTGTGTCCAAGCAAAAAGAGAAAAGAGCATCACTTCCTGTTTTGTGCTGCAAATCAATCATTCAGATTTATCTTGATATTTTGCCTCGGTGGCAAACAGTGCAATTGTCAGAAGAGGCTACCTTACATCACGGCAAGCGCCTTGTTTGTTTGTGGTAATTGGACTAATATCTCAAAATTAACATGCTAATTATTTACTGATGTTAAAAATGCTACACTTAGCACAAATACGCCACAGGTTTGTGCTGTATTTGCTCGAGAAATGTTGATTTAGCAAAAGGAAAAAAAAAAAAAAAAAAGTGTGGGGAGAAAAAACCCTTGCGTTGGCAAAAAGACAAATTGCCAGCAGGGAAGCTGGAGGCTCTGCAGTGAAGAAGCTCTCAGTATCGGGCTGCTGGAGGAGCACAGGCAGAAAGTTGGCCTATTAACTCTTGTCTTGGGGTGACACACAAGAGCAGACATGGAGAGAGGTGGGAGTAAGTGCTCTCACTTTCTGTCTGTTTCAATAATCCCTCCCTCTCTGCTTCTCTTTTCATTTCACACCCTCTCCATCTTTCTCACAAGTCCTAATGTCTCTCCCCATCTGCTTTCGGCACCTCTTTAGATTTTGTGGGCAGGACGAGCTCGGGTCAGGACCAAGGTGGGCTCGAGTCAGACTGTCAGAATGTGAATTTGCCAGTGACCCTGTCACCATCTCGCTGGTTCAGTGTTGGTGCCCCGCTGTTTTGTGGCACTACAATTGTGTCTTCAGTGAGTCCTGTCCAGATCAAATGTGCTTGACACTGCCAAGTGTGTCACTCAGGCCACTAATGTGTTTTCAGTCTGTAACTAGTACTCTGTCTGAGTGTCACAGAGAGTTTTCTCTGTTCTAGTTTTAATATTCAATGTGCTGACAACAAAAGGAAAACCAAGTGAAGTTTCTTTTTTTTTTCTTTTTTTTCCAGCAATATCCCTATTAACATTTGCTAATTGCTTCCAACAACAAAGAAACAAATGAGCTCTCATCCACAAGGGAGATATCAGAAAAGGCAAATAGATTTTCTCACATGAAAATTAGGCCTTCCCTTACATGTTAGACATTTGGAAGATAACAGGATGCAAAGAACAATAAGAAAAATTTCAACTGAAAATTAAAAATTGATATAACCAAATTTGAAAAAATAACTAAAATGATTTTTTTTTTTTTTTTTTACAATGTATTCCCTCATATATATATATTTGTATGTCATTGCCGAGCTCAAAGACACAGTTCACATGGATCAGAACAACCAGCTGTTGAAATGAAGTAGTTCAGGCAACCACCACTTTATTTATACCTCATCCACCATATTAATCACATTACTTAGAACCACATTCTCCAGATATTGAATAAAATGACCCCAAATCTTTTCAAAGAGTGATTGTTTACCTTTTAATAATGTAAGTACCGTAAGTCGTTACTGCCAGAGGTAAAGTTATGGACAATTCTTTCATCCAGTGAATGGATTTGGGTTTGCTGGTCTTCTTCCAAGAGAGTGAGATAACTCTTCCTGTTTAGTTTTTCTTTCTCGCTCACTGTTACTTCCCACTCTTTTGTGAAGGCTTTCCACATAATTTTGGAAGCTGTGCTCCCATTCAGCTACAAGAGCATTAGTGAGGTGGGGCGCTGATGTTGGGCGATAAGTGCCTTGCTCGCAGTCGGCCTTTGGATTCATCTCGTAGGTTTTCTCTGAGGTTGAGGTTGGGGCTCTGTGCAGGCCAGTCTGAGTTCTTCCAGGCCAGACCATTTTCATGGACCTGGGTTTGTGCACAAGGGCATTGTCAGGCTGAAACAGGAAAGGACCTTCCCCAAACTGCTGCCACCAAGTGGGAAACATGCTATTGTCTGAAATATCATCAAATGCTGTAGAATTAAGGGGCCTGGACCAATCAATGAAAAACAGCCACAGGGGTGTTATATGCTTTTGGCCATTGTGTGTGTGTGTGTGTGTGTGTTTGTGTGTGTGGGTGTGTGGGTGTGTGGGTGTGTGGGTGGGTGTGTGGGTGTGTGTGGGTGTTTGTGGGCAACTACACTGATATCCAGTGATGTTAACTTCTGGTGTCAACTTCTCCTAGTCAGCATGAGGCCTTCATCTTTTGCCATTTGTCCGTCTCTCTTTGCTGCTCTCCCCCTTTTTTTTCTCACCTCTTCCCTCAACTCTCTCACTCCCTCTCACCTTTCTCGCCTTATCATAAACAAGCTGACTTTGTGCACTTTAATGTGCACACTTGTCAGTTTGTGTGTGTGAGGGGGATGTGGAAAGTCAAGCTCAGAGGTTTTCATCTGCTGATTAGCAGAGCTCATGACTCTCTGTCTCTGTGTCTCCCCCTTCACTGGTGTTTTTCTTCTACTACTTAAGAGTGCTGACAATGATCCAGTTCAGGACAGTTTATTGCCACTAATTGGTTGGATTCTCCTTCCCAGAAACTATCTCATTCTCTCTCTCTCTCTCTCTCTCTCTCTCTCTCTCTCTCTCTCTCTCACGCACACTCTCGCTTCATGCCTGACAGCATGACAGCAAAACCACATCTCTCGCTGTTTCCCCTTCTCTCTCTCTCTCTCTCCCCCAGTCACCAACTGGTTTGTGTTAATATTCATGACCTTTATATGTTTCACAGAACTGAAAACACTTGACTGTCTGCTCCCATCATTTTCTCTTGCTGTGTGTGTGTGTGTGTGTGTGTGTGTGTGTGTGTGTGTGTGTGTGTGTGTGTGTGTGTTTGTGTTTGTGTTTGTGTGTGTGGTGGTGGTGTTTAAGGCGCCAGGGGAGCAGTAATTCTTCATTCTGTATTTATACCAGTTTTTTTTTCTTATCCGCTTGTCTGTATTCAGGGCAACACACGTGGCTTTGACAGTGAGAAGGAGGAGGGAGTTAGGAGAGTCTTCTGGCTGTTCCTCTGAAATAGTAGATAGCGGTATTATAAATCACAGACTAGATTAGATTAGATCTGATTTGATTAAGTTTGATTAAATCAGCCCTATGGGGAAATTCAGTCATTGCTAGAACAGATAGCGGCCTGCAGCACAAAATAAAAGCAAAAATAAAAGCGTGCAAATGAAAAGAGCACAAATGGAAGATTGTGACCATAAGACAGCGTACATCATTACATAATAGTGTTGGGCTCTGCTTGCTGGGCTTCTTTTGGATTTGAATCCAGGTGGATTCAAATCCCCCCCCAATCCACATTGGGGGGGGGGAGCCAGAATGAAACTGGTGACATTGTAACCAAATGGCGCGATGCTAACCACCAGCATGGTTACGGATTTTCATTTGAAGCCAGGCGCTGACCGTTGCTTTTGCTGCTTAAAAGATAATGAGAAATTCTGCCACTGGCACATTGTATCAGCTGCAGCTAATTAATGTTAATGACCAAAATGAAACTTATGGCTTCTCTCTGGTTAATGCAGTCTCTACAAACCAAAGCTCATTTGTTAGAAACAAAAGACAAAAGCACGGCTCTATAACAACACTGCAATGTAGTGAGTGTTGTCTTAAACTTATATCCTGCCACAATTTATATAGGCGCATATCTGTTTTTGAAGATCATCAACTTCATAGTTTTGAATCAGGACCAATGTTTGGACCAAGTGGAAAAAAATAAGATGTGCACATATAGGCTACACCTGTTAATTCACTGTGTCATATTCATATTTAATCAACATTTAGTATCTTCTGCTCCTTGTATCACAGAATTTGATAAGCGGATTCGATGCTGGAATCAGATTCAATAAAACGCTATCAAACTCCAACCCTATATACTGACAAGGTCACGGGTGTATAAGTGTGTAGCTGGTGTATTATGAGGCGAAGAGGTGATGAAAACAGCTCTGCCTGCTTGCGTGTGTGTGTGTGTGTGTGTCTGTATATTGCCGCTTTGTATAGAAATGTAATAATGTAATCCTACCTATCAAGTCAGTGTAGGAAGGGCTTAGTGTTGTGTGTATACACACACACGCACACACATGTAGTCTATACACACTATAGTAGAATTACATTTGTTCCTGGAGAAAAGTGACTCATCCTTATCCCACAGCAGGTGGAAACCAATTTACACACACACACACACACACACACACACACACACACACACACACACACACACACACACACACACACACACACACACACACACACACAGAGCATGCACAGATTGTAACTTTCATGACATCATCCAAAACAGGACAACGTGTAAGGGGTGAAATTACCACAGTTTCTCTCTCTGTGTCCTCTCTCGCTCCGTGTCCTGTCTCTCTTTGGTTTTTTTCATCTCTACCTCATCTCTCTGCCTTTCACATTCCTTTCTTTTTTTTTCTCCCTCTCTCTCTCTCACTCTGTAGCCCCCCTATCTCTTTTGCCTTTCTCTCCGGTCTCTTATCTTTCAAGGGAGCTTTTTAAAACGACTCCCACACGCTTACTCTGATCTGTCTTACAAAGGCACAGAAGCAAACACACACACACACACACACACACACACACACACACACACACACACACACACACACACACACACACACACACAAATACGGTTGCACAATTTGTGATTTGCCTCATGCATATAATGGGGGCCCGAGCCCTCGAAAACAAAATAGCTTGCTTTTTACATACACACACCTATGCACAAAAATACCCACAGCACCAGATGCATTTCACTTTGAGGAAAACTTGCATAAGCTCTGAAACCATCTCATATTCCTAAACGGTGCGATAATAAACACACAAACACACACCGAAGAACAGAGGCTAGGCAGTGCTATCAGACTGAAAGCCTGTCAACATGTTTTTCCACAAGACCTTTTATTTGCTCCCCAGTCTATTTTTCTGCAGCGTTTTATTGGATCTGAATGAGGAGTCACATTTTAAAACCCCAGGCTGTAATCTCAAAGAGAACCAAAGGGCAGCTAAAGCTGTCAAAATGTGGCGCAGCAATCTTCTTGTTTTCATCATCCTCACATTGATCTCGGGGACTTTAATGCAGCCTCAGATAGCATGTGACAGTCAAACATATGGTTTTTAAAAACGTGTCCAGCCGTAAAAAGCCTATTAATATGTAACAGACCTGTAGATTTGTAGTTTCAGTCGTGGGGGGAGTGATGGAAGAGTTCATAAAGCTACATTTCCATTTTTAACTCAAAACATCTTAAGAATTTTGAGAAGTTGTATTTGGTCATGAGCCAATATGGCCCAAATAATATATGAGGTGACAGTGAAGAAAACTCCTACTTTTAAACACCTGTTTTTCTTTTTTTTTTGGGTTGAAGACCTTGGGATAAAAGACTGAATAAAAGAAGACATCTTTAAACACCTTTTTAAAGTGTTCTATAAAAATCAAATAATCAACAATTACTCTTAACCATCTTAAGGTGAGTCAGCGATGATCAGTGGAATCAGATGTTTGCTTATTTCCAAAACATGAAAATGAATAAAGGGCTGACCAGGCTTTCAGCTATTCTGGTTTTCCAGATTTTTCTCTCCATCTTCTCACCAGTACCTGTAACAGCACGTCCTACCAACACGGGGGGGGGGGCAACTGTTTTTTTTGGTTGGAAACCCGCTACTTCAGCAATGTTATCATGAACAATAATATTTCCAGGTTAGGGCTTTAAATGAACCAGTGTGTGGAGTGCAGAGAGTTGAGTGAGGGAGGAGTTTCTGTTGACAGAGCTGCACAATGAAGGCGTCTCCCATCAGTGAGTCTGTCCCATTCATTGTGTGTGTGTGTGTGTGTGTGTGTGTGTGTGTGTGTGCATGTAAACGCATTGTTGCTGTCAGTTTGTGTTTACTTGTCAGTGTTTCGTGTGTTTCCGTGTCTGTCTGTGTTTTTGTGCATGACTGTCTGTGTTTGTTTTTCTGCCTTTTCATGTGTTTTTCTGTGTGAATGAGTGTGTGTATGTCCGTCTGTGTGTTTCAGCCCCCCTCCCAGCAGACACACACACACACACACCAGGAGCCCCTTCTTGTGAACTGGCCGAGTGTTGTGTAATCATTTATATAAAGAGGTATTAGTGTTTCCTCCTAAAAGGAACACAGGGAACATTGTAGCTCAGTTGGGTGACATTCCTCTCCTGCCGAAGGACAGAATGACTGTGGAAAGCCTGTTAAACTATTGGTTCCCAAAACTTGGTCACATCAAGGAGCCCCAAAATATACATCCACAATGAAGAGCTAATTCTTTGATTTTTTTTTTCCTGGTTCCTGGTTTTTGCAGTGCATGGGGGCGGTTTAAGTGGGCACTTAGTAGTGATTCATGCTCTGATTACACTAACTTGTACATCATGACATTAAAGTGAAGTAATGTGCTCCTGATTTTCCTAAAAGTGCCTACAATCCTCTTAAAGGAACTATTTGTAAATTCTACTATTACTACATAGCGAAAGTTAGCATTAACAGTGTTTTACTTACTTAGTCTTGAGCTTTAGCCATTGTTGTGTTGTAAGAGGTTAGAATAGACCCTATGAGCAGTGCTACTTCTTCAGGGCAGACTGGATGTTACAGTGACTCGGTATCGGAAAGTGACAAAACATGCTGACGGAGTAGGAGTTAGCTGGTTAGCATGCTAACTTTAGCAAAACGTACATATAGCTCCTTTAAAGGGACAGTCCACCCCAGAATGACAGTTCTTGCATTTTTTACACACCTCTTGGCAGTGGGAAGTCAGTTCAAGTTAATTTTGGCCACCACACACGGCAAGTGTGCTAATGCATTTCAGTCACTGCTTTCTCTTAAACTATTCAAGTGAGAGTTCATGTTCCAAAAAAGGCATAGAGTGATAATCTAATTTCTCTTGAGCAGCTTGTGCAGTAACATAACACTTGCCAGCTTCTTTTTCCTGCCAATGAGCAGGCTGGAAAAGTTACTGTTTCTTCTTCCAGGAGATTTGAATTGAAATTTTGCTGAGAGTTCAGTGTTTCAAAAAATTTAATTATCATTTTTGTTCTTTTAAACAACCAGATCACTCGCTTCAGTGACTTCAGAGATGATTGTGTTCTTTGTGCCTATACAGACCCAAAGGGGGTATGCTTTCTTACTATCTTGCAGACCTGCAAGGACGCCCATGCGTGCATGCGAAAGTGAATGATTGTGACGCGGCGAACAGGCCTGCCAATGGTTTTACGCCTATTCTATTTATCAGCATTTACCGACGGCAATGTGCCAACAAATGTAGCCATGTGCCAGCATAGTAGGAAGAAGACTGCCAGCACACAAGTATTAATGATGCAAATAATGTAGGTTTCTCCAAAAATCCGCTCTGCAAATGCAAGCATTTTGGTGACAATCCCCAAACTGGAGAACTGTGCAAAACTTATTTGTTTTAGCTGCAGAAAATAGAGCGGGGCAGAAATTTTGGAAGGTGCAGATTAGGGTTACAATAGGCTGCTCTGCTTTGGATTCTTTTTTCTCTGTTAACAAAGGGCAATATACATAACAATGAGGTAGCAGGCTTTTCATTTTTGGTGGGCACTGAGCGCCTCTTGTGTAAGTAGAAATGATGCACGCTACCTGCTACAGATTAAATCAGCTGTAGGTAATTAAATTTTGTGAGTAGTTTGACAGAATGAATCTTGACTAATGTCTAGTTAATATGCCAAAGACTTCAACATCACTCTGTAACCTCACTGTATGATCACAAGTGGACTGAAACAGATTCACTGGCACAAGTTAAATTTTCATTCATATCATATCAATTATTTAAGATGATCAGCTTCATAGTTATGAATCTGAACCTTCAGTATTTGGCACAAGCAACATGTAAAGTGTGGAAGTAAAGTGTGCATCTCCTTTCATTCTAATGTGTCAGATTCATATTTAATGAACATTTAATGTCTCCTGTTCCTCATCTCATTTTCATGTCGTAGCCACAGGTTGTAAACATGAATTAAATTAGATTTAGATTTATGTTTTACTCTAGTTCCTTTAAAACGTTGAAAGCTAGATAAATAGATTTGTTAAGGGATTTGAAAGGATTCAGGATATAGAGTTGAGGAGTGTAGACAAGAAGGCAAGGCAGAGAGAAGCTCAGAAAACGAGCTGGGAGAACTGAGGTGGAAGTGTGCCACAAAACATGAAAAAAAAAAATCTTTGGTGTCTCCTGTCTGCCCTCGCTTCCACTTTTGATCCTCTCTTTGTGAGTCTCTTGCCCCTCTCACTGTCTCTGTCTCTCACTCCTGTGCCTCTCTGGCTCCCAACTAACTGGGTGGAAAATATGAATGAAAACCCCCCCCCCCCCAACCTCGTTTGCCCAAACTCTGCTTCAGGCACAAACACACTACCCATCCGTCTTTCTTCCTCTCACTCTCTCCGCTGCACCCTACATTTATTTTTCCTCATGTTATTACGGGGCCTCGTCACTTTTGTTTAACATTATTTGCACATTTCTGAGGGTAGGAGTGGAAGAAAGGAGCTGGAGGGGTGTGGGGGTGGGGATGGGGTTACATTTTGTGTTTCTATATTTTTTTTTTGTGTTTGTTGAGGAACTGTGGGAGTTTGGAGAGGGGAGAGGGAATGCAAACAGGGCGACACACTGAGAGTGGTGTGTGTATGTGTGTGTGTGCGCGCGCGTGCGTGCGTGCGTGTGTGCGTGCGTGCGTGTGTGCTAACATCTGTTTATGAGTGTGTGAAGCCATGTGTTGGATTTTGCACATGTGCATGCACTCTTGAGAAGTTAAATTTTGATTGTGTGTGTGTGTGTGTCTTTCAGCAACTGTGTAAGTGTAGTGATTTTTCTTTGTCTGTGTGTGTGTGTGTGTGTGTGTGTGTGTGTGTGTGTGTGGTAGCCTGCAGTGCTTTAGAGTAGTGGTGTTAATAAGTCTGAGTCATATCCATGACAACAGGCAAACTGTACTGGCATCTGAACCACAGAACAAAATGGCAGCTCACTGTAAAACATACAGTGACACTGGCTTCCTGTGTACAAAGAATCCCTGAAAAAAACTCCCCTTAACCCTATGAGTTATGATGGGATGAGACATTAATTCCCCTAAACTTTGACCTAAACATTCAACTTTATGCCTTTGTGTTTTACACAGATTCTGTTCATACATTATTCAATTTTCTCTACAAATACAAAAAAATTCTTTCCATTCACAATCATGAATTTCTCATGTAGATTATATTCCAGTCTCAAAAAATGACATCCAACCACAGGCTATTAAATAATGTCTAAACATAATTTCGCCAATAAAAAAAAAACAGGACACATTTTAACCCAAGTATTTTGTGGCTCTCCCTAATTTTTATATAAAATCTTTTTTTGTAACCCTTTTCCCAATAAACCAGACTTAAACCTCCATGTGGCTTTCAATCAAATATTATTGTGGTGTTTTACTGGACGTGTTGTACTTGCCTGGAGATATTTTGTGCGTTCATCCAAAGATTAAAATAAACATACCCATGGCAATGTTGTGAGACCATGATGGAGAATAGTGTTGCATTACACTATACTTTCTTTAAATCTATTGTGCAGTCCTAACACAAGACATAGACATGACAGTAATAGCAGGTATCTTATTTCTAGTTGTGATGAGAGAGAGAGGGAGAGAGAGGCAATGACAAAAAGAGATGGAAAGGTAAAAAGAGAGGAGAGACTATAATGAAGCCACATTTTTGATTCATGAGTTCCTACTTAAAATGGTAATTCTCTGCATCCTCATTTTAAAAAATGTTCCCTCCATCTTTGGTGCTCAGCGCTCATTACTGTGGTGTTTCTACACTGCACCTCCCAGAGATCAACTGTCAGTCAAACAGTGTGGGCAGCTCTGTAACATCCTCTCCTTGGTATTTCTGCTGCAAAAAGTTAGAGTAGTTCCTCCTCATACTATTCTGTTTTTCTTCTCTTCTAATCCCTCAAGCAAACTTCAGTTTCTGCTGGAGGAAAACTTGCTTTCACCCAGTATATTTTATGTATTTCAGTTATTAATATTTACTGCCTGCCCTGTCTTCTGCTGCTACTTTTTGTTAGCGTTTCATTTAATCTGATCATCTGATCAGATTAAATGAAACAGAACAGTTTCACTGGGCGTCCGTGAAGTTAAAAGGAGGTAATGGTTTAAAACCTGTTCAAAAACATATGCAGTGAGGTCGTCACTGTGAGGGTGATTATTTTATAAGAGTGAAGACTGCTCTGCATGATCTCTGTGTGTGTGTGTGTGTGTGTGTGTGGTTCTTCACAGGGGTGAGTCATCTCTGAAAGGTCACTGTGCAAATGATGTCTGTGTGTTTTGGGAGATGATTGATTTCGTTGACATGAAGATGACATGAAGATGACTCACTGCTCCCGACTATCACTGCACAACAGTTTCTGAGTGTGTGTGTGTATTTGTGTGTCTGAGATATATTTACATTATTTATTTCATATAAATAAAACAAAGATGACTGTCTATGCTTAGGGATTTCTGGGTGTGTGTGTGTGTGTGTGTGTGTGTGTGTGTGTGTGTGTGTGTGTGTGTGTGTGTGTGTGTTTTTCCATATAAATATGACATGAAGATGACTCTGTTTTCCAAAGCAACACTGTAACAGTCCACCAATATGTGTGTGTGTGTGTGTTTTTGTGTGTACACATGTCAACAATTTATTAACATCTGTCTGGTTCTGTCAGTCCTATTCCTTCTTCTCTATGGAGGAACTGTGTGTTTGTATGTGTCAGTATTGAAGACATATTGACGAGTCTCGGTTGAATGCAAAAGTAAACAAGTCGCCATTGCTGCAGTGGCATTTCATGTCTTTCATATTTTTTATTAAATGATGTATTTCATCTGGTTACATTACAAGAATGAATAAGATTGCAATGTTGTTCATTTATAATCGTGTGCTAGGAAGCAGTGCCGGTAAGGGTTGCAGAGCAATTTCATATCTAGACTGTGGCAGTGGGACACACTGGTTTTATAGCATCAAATAACTAATTAAAAACAAACTTATCAGAAGAAATGACCACTTGAACATATTTTAGTATGATAACGGGCTACCTAATATGACAGAAACCATCTTTGAGAATAAATTAGTAGATGTGCTATTTTGATTCTTTTTTTTTCTTTTTTTTTCTCATAGTTTGGCTCATCTGCTAACATGCAGGGGGCGGGGTTTGTCACCTATACCGCAGCCGGCCACCAGGGGGGCGATCGAGACGATTTGACTTCACTTTTGGGGAGCTGTCATGTCGTCCATCTTTACATACAATGATTGCTCAAACCAAACCGCAGACGGACAAGCTGCCACCTTAGCATTTAGCAGCGAAAGAGCCAGATTTTTAGCAGCTGATAGGGACCGAAAACAAAGCTAAAAGGAGAGTGAATATTGGACTTAAATTCATCAGGTAGCCATAAACAGCACTCCAAATGAATTATTAAATTGTATCTGCTGGATATGTAATTTGGCAACTGTTGGTTGACATTGTTGACATATTGTGTTCACAGCTTGTTTCTGCTGCCCCCTAATGGCCACAAAAATCAGTCAGTGCAGAATTCAGAGTTGAACAGGACACATTAGAACGAAATGTCGCCTAGCCCTATCAAAAAGGTTAATCCCAATTTTGTAGACTATCACGTACACACACATCCTCCAGCAACATACAGGGTTGCACCTGGACCCTGGGCTGGGTAACCCTGTCCCCTGTTGGACGCTGGCCTGATTCTCTGGCTCCAGTCTGCATGCTGATATGGGAGTGTGTTTTAGAGGAGGGGGATTTTGTACGGGTCGCCCAAGGATAAGGGGCTGTTGGCACAACTCACTCACTCTCTGTCACACACAGCGAGTCTGGTGTGAAAACCAGGGGAAGAAAGAGAGGGATTACAGGGAAGAAAAGGGACTAGCCGGTTTTCTCAGCCATACTGTGACAATGAGGTATTTCAAGAATGAGAGAGTGCTTCACACACACACACACACACACACACACACACACACACACACACACACACACACATGCAGGGGAAGTGATTGTTTGCATCTGACAAGAATGGTATGTCAAAACAAGTGGTTTAATCTTGTATTCAAAGTGACACCCTCGTCTTAAAGTTTTTTTTTTTTAGAACACACCGACTGAACGTTACAGGTTTTTATTGGGGTTTTCATTCTTATAGAGAGTAAAAGAAACTTTTTCCTCGATGATGCTGTAGCATCCGCTGGCTGTGGTGCTGTTACTGTGGTGATAAAGGCGCTTTGTTAGGAGAATTGAAAAGAAAAGAGGAGAATTCTTTTAAGTCTTGACTAAAAATGAACTAAACTCGACTCTTACTTTTGTCAGAATCAAATTACTCAGAAACTGGAGGAAAAAGCATCCTTCCTTATTTTCCCTACATCTCTTACTACCCCCTTCTTCATCTTTTCTCCCTGTATTTCTATTTTCTCCTTCTCTCCATTGATTATTATCATTCCTTCTTTCCTTCCGTAGTCTTTACTGTCTTTTATGCCTCATTGATGAATCGCATTTGAATTGGGGTGATGAAGTGTCTCATTTAAAACAAACTATGGGTGTAGTTAGTAGATGATGGTAAACAATGCCTTAACTCATTAAATTCATGGTCTTGTCTTTGTGGCTCAGCCCAATATTATGTCACCAAAAATGAAATAACTTGACTTTCTTTCAACTATAAAACGCTTTAAGTCACCCTGAACTTGCACGTGCTGCAATGTTAATTAAATCTCAAATTATTAACAAATCTGTCTTTGCGTGTTTTGAGGGGGTGAAAGTTGTTGCACAAAATCGTCGATATTGCCAGCTGAAATGACAGCTGTTGCTGGCAAATTTAATCATCTGTAGCTAATTAAGAGTATTTCTGTGAGGTGGTTAAAAAAAAATGAAACTCCTGTTAGGGTTGTGTGCTCTCAGACAGGCAGATGGCAAATAGCACGGTAGTTGTGGAGTGTAAATGAGGGATAAGTGGCAGATTGTGAACATTAGTCGGGATCTTTCAAACTTTCAAGCGTATTGTATCGTAGTCCCCTCGCTCATATTCTTTCTTTTAGATCTTTTTTTTTTCATTTCTTCCATCCTATGTTCCATTCTTTTCTCCTTCCCTGCCTTAATCCCTCATCCCTTTTTTTTTTCCAACTCATTTGTATTTCTTTCTTTCTCTGTCTCTCTATCTGTCTTCCATTCCCTCCTCCCTCCCATTCTTTCCGTTTAGCCTCATATATGTTTCCAGCGCTATTTAGAAGGACTTCCTGCTCTTCATGAGTGATCTGTCAGGAGTTGATGTCTGTTTAAACTAGACGTGTCCTGTGTGGGTAGAGAGTCAGACTGAGAGCTGAGCTCAGCCGCTGTCGCTCTGCCCACACTGGAAATGTCTTATGTAAACACCATCCACTTCATCCTTTACTTGAGGTGAGATTATTATTGACGTTTTATGAAAAGGAGGAAAGTGTGATTTACACAGTGGTGAGAAACATATGGGAGCGAGGAGAGAGAAGAAGACTTGAGTTTTTCATACCCACTTTGTCTCTCTTCTTGTCTCCCAGACTAATTTTTTTTTTTCCACCACAGTCCTGGAACCGTCCTGGAGTGAATGTAAACAGTCCCAAAAGCAGACAGACAGATGCTGGCTGCTGTGGTCCCATTTCTGCTCCTGATAACTCATATTAGTGTCTGTATCTCCTAATATTCAGGGAGTGAATAAAGAAACATTGATTAGCTGAGTTATAGTACACCTTTAATTCTTGCTCAAAATTGAGAAAATTAAAATTACTAGAAGGTACAACGCTAAATTGTGGGTGATCGTGTTATATGTGCCTCTTTCATCTCGCAGAGGACGTTTGCATAAAATAAGAGCACGTTTAGCCTGCTGTGTCTGTGTACTTTGGAAGTTAAAGGTTCTGGACATATGGACAGATGTTTGCTCTCAGAAAAAGTATTTGCATCAGTTATTTTGACCCAGGTATCTCTTTCACTGTGTATTTCACTTTCACACACACACACACACACAACCAGATAAATCACTTGTCCTCCCCGCCCGAGCTCATATAACATCCTATTCAGGAGCGTTACGCCACAAGATATACTTTACAGTTCTCACTCCTCTGCTCCCCAGAGGCACATCCAGTGGAGTAAACCCAAGACACTTGTGCTCAGGGCCTCAGAGCTGGAGGAGGAATTGAGTCAAGGGAGAGGGGGGGGGTGTTTGGTTTTTGCTGTTTTAAGAATCAGAGCCCCACAGTATGTAGTTCCTCCTCATAAATATTTCACGGGACGCACCAGTAAGATCAAAGCAAACTCGGTTGTCGTATTGTTATGATTCTTAGGAGGGAACATCTAAATATTCCCCCTCTGCTCCTCTTCTCATTAGGACTCCTCAAATGTAAACAGAAGTGAATTTGAAGGTTTCTTCGTGATTATTTTAATCTAAAAATATTCTTTCTGTATCCTGGTAATGCGTTTAAAAAGGGGGAAAAAAATATTTTTAAATACTCAGAAATCTGTCTACAATGAACTCTTCTAACTGTCTGCTTTTCTGATTGAATATTATTGTTTTTAGTCCCTATATTCTAATATTTCTTAGGTCAGACATTGATAAATTGATCGTGATCAGCTGGTTAACGGACGGTAAAAATACCAGGGACAAATAAATTCATCAATGTAAATCCAGAGCAATTACACAATCCAGTTCAGCAGTATTATACAATTGTACCGTTGTCATGAGCGGTTTTGTGAAATTTGGACAGTGGAAGTGAGAAGTTAAATGATTACACGCAACGTCCCAAACAGAATCACCCTAATTTATTTCAGTTTATACATTTAGAGCTTTTTGGCTCATATGAATCTCTATGGATCGGCTGTAACCCCATAAAAAGACAAAACGCCTCTTTTACAGCTACACATAGAGCTGTAATTGTCTTCAGTATTGACAGATGACTCTGCACTTTATCTCTGCCTTTGTTGTCATGATAAAGCCTGGATAATGGGAGACCATTTGCACATGGTTTTGTTTACCCACATTATGTAAGATCTGTGTGTGTGTGTGTGTGTGTGTGTGTGTGTGTGCGCGTGCGCGTGTGTGTGTGTGTGTTTGTTTGTCGGATACATGATACTTACCATACTGGGAAGAACACATTGTACTCTGACCCCCACTGACTCGCGTCCTTTTAGATGGGATGACTAGACATTATTATGAGGCGATTCTTTTCTTTCATATCTCACTTCATGTTTTGTCTATTTTACCTCTGTCAACCAAGCCAGAGGCTCAACTCAGAGCCTCGCACTAGTGATTGAGAGATGATACCTAGAAATCTGACCGGCAGGGCCGAAAGAAGCACGACATTTACATAACATGATCTTACGATTTCTCTTTCAAAACTCTGAATTCCTCCTCTATTGGACCGATGTCAGTGAGACAGAGAAAGGGTCTTATTTCACAAACTGACGCAGGTAGCAGCTGAATGACTTCAGAAGTGTACGCAGGTTTTCAGTTTTGGTCCAGGTATCATTCTCTCAGTGTCAAAATGTTGGCTGGTCCCCTGTTTTCTTTTCATGATCTTGTTTTTGTCCTCATTTTCTTATCTCCTTTTTTTTTTTATTACATCCTCGCGTTGCTGAAGCAAATCAGCACTGCCAGTCACAGCTACAAGGCAAACAAACGCCAATAGAGTTATAAAACTAAATGTAATAAAGTCCATATGAGAAAAAACAACGCTAAGAATATCATAAGATCCAACGGCCCTGTGCTGATTACATCTCAGTATATCATGCTACTGACTGGATATCACATTATGGACTCTGTAATCAGTTTTTGTCTGGTTATGCTCTATATTTTTCTTACTATCAACAAATTCTAAGAAAAGAGCAAAACCAGCAATGAATTGATTTTACTAACAAGTACTGTATCCAAAGCCTGATATAGTCCCTCTGCGCTATAGAGCCCCATTATTGTCCAAAAACTATTAAAAACGCAGCAATCGGCCACACTATTCCTCTATTACCATGAACATGTCCACTGTAGATTATATCATTTTTCCTGCTGCTGTTTTACTGACCAGAGCAGCAGATATGTATTAATCTGTAGGTTGACTAGTCCCCAACAAATGCACCATTTACTCTTGCTCGAATACGTTTCCCAAAAACTACAGTGCCCAGTCGAGCTGCAGCAATTAGTTGATTAATAGAATAGCTCATCAACAGAAAATGAATTGTCAACTGTTTTGATAATCGAAGAATTATTTAATAATAACATTTGCCCTCTCCACCTTCTCTTCTTGTGAAGATTCATACTTTTCTCTGTCATGTGTGATAGAAAATTGAAAGTCGTTGGGTTTTGGACTGTTGGTCAGGATTGGATTGGATTGACACTGATTTGTTGACACTTTAGAATATCACCAGCCTATATCCTTTCATTCTGCAATAACACCACCCACTAATGTAATTAGACACTGAAGCTGCTTTTAACATTACATAACAGAAACAACCAGCCCAGTGTCTCCAGTATGAAACCTATTCTCCCTGTGTGTGTGTGTGTGTGTGTGTGTGTGTGTGTGTGTGTGTGTGTGTGTGTGTGTGTGTTTGTGTTTGTGTGTCTTGTGTGTCTTGTATGTCTTTGTCTCCTTTCTCCCCTGCCAGTTGACTGACCAGGCCTGTTTGTCCAGTATCAGATATCAGACTGATACCAGGCCAAAACAGTTTCAGTTTTCTGCCTTTTTGTCCTCACAGACAGACTGTAGAATATTAGGTTTATTAATGTAAATATGCTTTGTTGATCTGTAAATGGAAGGATCCCGGTTCTTTGGGACATCTGCACATCTGCAAGAAAGCCACAGACAGCACTGTGCAGAGATTTGCATGCTGGTGCACAACCGTGTGAGAAGAAGGTAGAGGAAGTGAAAGTGGAATGGGTGGGAGACAGGAAGAGACGAGAGATGAAGTAGAAGTGATGGGACAATGTGGGGAGAAAATAAAACGGAAAGAGAGTTGACTAATTTGATTATTATTTTTTATTTGCTATTAACTTTTTCTTATTTATTTTATTTCTTATTATCAACAATGAGCTAATGGACACATGAATTTCGCTTAGGGGGATAAATAAAGTATCTATCTATCAAATTGTTGCAACTGTTATGATGACGGCAGTAGTGATGATGATAATGGGGAGGATAATGATAATGATGAAGAGGAGGATGATGATGTAACAGTGCTGCTAGATGTGAGAGCGACAGCAGTGACGGAGGACGGCGATAATAACTGAGCGGTGTGATAATGAGGCGCTGGAGACGGGAACTAAACGGAGAGCTGAAGGTTGTTTTTGTTTTTGTTGTTGTGATCACTGACGCACTTCACCTTTTCACACAAAGGTCACGGCTATGCCAGGCAAGTGTGTGAGTAATAGGGGAGTGTGTGTGTGTTAGCCACTATGCCAAGCTATTTTTGAGAGGTTGTGTGTGTGTGTGTGATCTGTACAGTGTGTTAATGCAGTGTCTCCCTGTGTTTATTGTGTTCCTGCTTTATTTTGTCTACACGTGTCTATTAGCTCTCAGAGTGTCCAGACTTTTTACACAGGCCGGGGTGCGTGCGTGTGTGTATGTGTGTATGTGTGTACGAATGTGTGTATGAGCGTGTTTCGGTCTTTATTGGTTCCCAGTGGGTCGAGCACAGTTCCTGACCCCATTTCCTGCTGTTGTTGACAGAGAGACATTCAGGCCCGAGGCTCCAGAGACCAGACACTGCCTGGAGGAGCTTCCTGTCACTGCTGCCTACAACCACTCGATTTGTCATCGTTTCGACAGCTTTTGTTTTTTTTTCTCCTCTTTTTTTTTTTTTTCTTCTTTTTTTTTTTTTTTTTTTTTTGTCTGATTCAGTCTTTCTGGACCATGAGGTCAAGACCCGACTGTAAGGGGAGAGCCCCAGACATTAGAAGGGCTTCCCAGTGATTCCTTGTTGCCATGAGCAGGGCAAGAATTTGTTGTTTGTCACACAAGCATGCACCGCTTTGAAAAATGAAGACAGAATGACTGTTAAGTTGTTAAAGATCGCAACTGCAATAACATACTGGAGGTTGAGCTGTATCGGGTCGAGTGTTGACAGCACACTGATAAATTACTACAACACACAGTTGCTAGGTACCACAGCACTTCAGTTTGGACCCAAACATGAAGCAATTTTTCAAGGCTGTTGCTGTTGTTGTGTTTCCAGACCACATGATGAACCTTCTGCATTTATCGTTGTGTTTGATGCAGGTTGCTGCCGGAGTCCTCAGGTGGCCTGAGCAACAACAGGCAGGAGAGGGAGGGTGACACCCAGCCTCCTCCCACCCAGCTCTACAGTTGCTATGACCTGGATGATCTGGATGTCGCCTGGCTGGAGCTGGTTAACCAAGAGTTCAGACAGATGGGTGAGTGCAAATTCACTTACCGAAGAAAACATTTCAACTGGTAACAGAAAGAAATCTCGAAACCTTTGAAAATGTAGGGGCCAAAATAAAGTTGTGTGCTTAAAAGACACATCCATACCTCACACTTGTGCTGTGTGAAATTCATATCCCTGGGTAGGGCTGTAACTAAATCATGTTTTCATTTTTTTTTTTTTATTAGTCCATCTGTTCTTTAGACTATAAAATGTAAGAAAACAAGTCAAAAAAGCCCAAAGTCAAATGAAATCTGCTCCATATGTTTTTGTTTCCCAGTGACATTGAATGATATTGAATTTACATTTGTATAAATTAGAAAACAAGCAGCAAAATCTTACATTTTAGAGACCAGTAGTGATGGAACCATGGACGATTAAGAGACAACATGTTCTCTCTTATAAAAACTTTGCAAAAACCACTTGATTTGACCACTGATTTTTGCATCTTGACAGAACAAACTAACATCAACAGCCAAAGTGGTTGTTTGATTTTTGCTTTTTAAGGACCTCAGTTTTGAAAAAATGAAGTTATTAAACAAAAAAAAGTTTGTTCAAGTTATATAAACTGACCTCATTTATCATGATTCAGTTTATACCCAAGGCTCCCAGGGGACCAAGAGTAACGCGGGGCGAGTTTCAGCTAATTGCGAATGAGTTTTATTTTACAAATGGTCATTTTCTTTTAGCTTCATGACTGTTGGTTTTCTGCCCGTTTTCAATCCCCGAATTGTCTCTTAAGTCACACATAAAAAAAACTCCTTAATTGTTTGAAGTTTTGTTTGTGAACCCTGCAGACAGTCTGAATATTCTGTAATGTAGCTGCGCGTCCTCTTCCCCTTTCTTTCCTTTTCTTTGCTCTTGTTATTTTATCCTCTCCTCATTTATCATCACCTGCTTTCTCTGTCTCCTCTGTTCCTCTTCTTCTCCAGTTTCCTGTCACTTTCTCTCTCCTCTGCTTTGCTGCGTCCTCCATTTTGCCATGGTGACAACTGCCGACCCTGAACATCTCTCCCATCTCCACCATTTTATTCAATATCTGATCAGCTCCTTTCAGATAAAGCGTAGTAATTGTGTTTATAAATCCCCGCTGGGGTTTCAGGCCTTATTTCTGGGACACATTTTCCTTAAATCACACACACGCGCACACACACACGCACGCACTCACACACACACATACACACACACACACACACTAGCTCTTCCTGGAGGAGAAGCGGGTTGTTTCTCATAACCTTCAGTACTAGACCAAACAAACATACGGTTGACTGGTTCTGCTGGGCGAAGCTGTAGGAATCTGGACTCATGATGGGATGATTCAGCTTTTTCTATCTCAGTCCTCTAGATACTGTATACATGTATAGAAGTGCGTGTGTGTGTATTCAAAGTGTGTACTTGGACACTGATTGTTCATACTATTCTACACTTGGGTTTAGAGGTGGCGTTTAAATTGATTTTCAGATTATTCAGCTTGGAGGAAACCTGTTTTCTTGCAGAAAACTAGGACATTACAGTGGCACAAAATGCTGAAGAACATACAGTCTTCTCAGTAATAATAGAGAAATTGCTTGTATTCAAGATCCTGCCTGATGTCAATGTAATGCATTCATTAAATTCAGTTCAATAAAATCAGAAAAGTACAGAAAGGTACACAATGCATGGGCGTCGTGCAGTGTGTGTGTGTGTGTGTGTGTGTGTGTGTGTGTGTGTGGGCGCGTGTGGGCGCGTGTGGGCGCGTGTGGGCGCATGCGTGCACGTTGGATGCTGTATTACCTTGAGACAAACAGATAAGTTCAGTCATGCGCACAGATACATTGACAATGTTCGAGGTGTTTCTGCATGTGCAAACAGCTGTCACATGTACAAACAGAAACGTACACGGGAGATAAACATACAGTAAAGGCGCGGGAAGTACACAGAGTACACAGTGCAGACACAACTCACACTCGCACGTCATGTGTGAATAATGTTGTTTCTTCCCTCCCTCCTGTGTGTGTTCAGTTCATGATGTAAATGTCACAGCAGGTTAATATCTAACTCTACTTCGCTTTCCTCTGGTGTTTGAAAAGCAGCTTCTAAATCTGAAACAACCACCGTCACATAGTTCCTTGCTTTTAGTTCTTCATTCATGCCAACATTTGGTAGATTGAAGACTAACGCGCGCAGCGGCAGCGGCAGGTGTTGAATTTCATATTAAAGCCGAAGTGTTTCCAACATAATGCGAAAGAATAGCAGAATGTTTTGGTTGGATTTGTGTGAGCCTTAAGTTCCACGTCTTTACTGTGTGAGAAACTGTAGCTCCGGTTACACCGTCACCGTGTTGGCAGTGAGATGATTCAGAATCAGTAAATGAATTTGAGAGTGTGGCATAAATGACAGACAGAGAAACAAGATGCTCAGCTCCCACTTTAAAAAAAAAAAAGAAAGAAAAAAAAACTCCCAAGTGAGCGCTGAATCCTTCAAATAAATCAATAAATAATCTTCAGTGACAGAATCCAGGACAGCAGAAGTTTCTTTATTGCTGCTTCACATGGAGGATTCCGGCGAAGCGATGAGCGACAGTGTGGCAGCAAAGAATGTAAATACTGAATTTAGAAATGATCACCTTAGCCTTAATGGTTTTTATCAGAGGTTGTGGTGGAGCAAATGATTGACTCGACTCTACTCTGATCTGATTTGTGTGGGCACGGTCTTCATTTACAGCTAGCATTCAGGAATTGTGGCATATTACGGTCTCTATCTAAAATGCCTTTTTTTTCTGTTTTTGAACAGTTATTCAAATAATCATTTATTTCAGAAAAATATACTTTTTTTTTCACACTAGATTTAATGCCTTACTGTTACCCATTTTGTATAATCACTGTAATCTCATTGCATGTAATGAGATAATAATATGCCACATCTGTTTGCCACCGTCCTGGAAACCAGACTGTTTATTTTCCTGGTGCTTCAAATCCTTTATTTTTTTATGAGTATGAAAGCTTGCATTTGCCAGTTAAATCAGTTTTCATCAACTATTAACCAGCCTTAGAGCAAGGCATCACTTTGAGATGCAAATGGGGCAGGAATAATAATGCTAATGCCGACACACATTGGCATGATGTACTGAGCGGCAAATTTCATCGTTCTTGGCTGTGATGGCAAATGGACTTGTAGTGATACAGAACATGTAGCCCTTCTCTGCTTTTGCCCGGTTTTCACAAAGAGTCAGCTGCAACTCAACTTACTCCCACATCCCTGCAGCTCATTTTCAGCACATTTCATGGCTCAACAAAAACAGAAAGTGACCTTGTGAGGTGTAAACGCAAAGGGAAGCTTTGTGCATAACCAATTTAAGTATGAGACAAAGTGTTTTGACCAAAAATAACTTGAATTTAGTAAATTGGTTCACTCATTTTCAGTTTCCTGTGAGCAGCTTCCTATTACTGTTATCCTTGTTGATAACAAGACCTAAAAGAAACCTGAGTGTTGACGCTGTAACTTCACTCTTAGTTTTAATTGCTTTGTTCGGGCTCAGTACTTTCTCAAATATTCCTCCATCCTCCCAGCAGTCATGTCTAAAGCTCTGCTTTTCACCACTTTTTAAATGTTTTGAACAATGGGAGTGCAATAAGACACTTTGCTTCTCTCTTATAGAAAAACAAAATGTGCTGGTGTAAGACAAAGAAGATAACGTGCTTCACACAAGCAATGATGCACTCCTCAAATCAGCCCTCCCTCCCCTTCCTTCATCCCAGTCTTCCCGGCCTCTCCAGAGTTGGTTTCAGTCTTCTACTTCAGAGAATAAACAAAAACTAATCAAGTTTTACTCTCCATCTTCTCCCCGCCAGCCTTACCGGAGCTGGATGAGCTGACGATGGAGTGTGTTCTGGTTGAGCTGGAGAGTGTGTGTGAGGAGAAGATGCAGCAGGCGATCGAGACGGAGGAAGGCCTGGGCATCGAGTACGATGAGGACGTGGTGTGCGACGTCTGCCGCTCGCCAGAGGGAGAGGACGGCAACGAGATGGTCTTCTGCGACAAGTGCAACGTCTGTGTTCATCAGGTCAGGAATTAAGGGATTTATTTGTTCATATCTCTGTTTAAGCATAAGTGTGTTTGCATGCTCGTGTACGTTTGTGTGTTGATCATCCTTTCGGCTTATTCTTAACCTTTTTTTTTTTTTTTTTTTTTTTTTAATCCATCCTCATTCGCCAGCGGAGTGAAAATACACATGCATTAGCAATTTCACAAATAGTGCCTGTGACAAGAGGAGGCCTGAGGAGCACTGCTGTGTTTGTTACACAGTGACACACTGTTAATTATTCCGTCCATCCCGTTGGCGCTAACGCACCTTCAGTGTGATCATACAACTGCAGACGAGATCTCACGTTGGTCTGTCATGGAAAATTTCCCCTCACACTGTGGAAAAACAAAATCCTGTTCAGTGCCTGTCAAACCAGGAACTGCCTGTTGTTGAAAGTCTCGCCTAAGTTATTGACAAACAGGTGTTTGTTAGATTTGTCTTCATTCACTCTATATGAATATGAATGAAATTGAAGAGGAATTATTTAGATCACTAAATCAAAGATTACAAACAGGATCAACACAGCACTAAAACTTATTATTTTCCATCTCATGCATGCATTCTTAAAGTAAAATTTTGCTGTGTAACCCTTTAGTCTATCAATTGCTGACTTTATTGAAACCCTCTGGAGTGTGTCTATCGATTGGTGAATACACTGAACATGTTTAATGTATTGTGACTTAACTGTATGTATATTATCATATAGAGACAAGCTGAGAAAACCTATAGAAAGTGCTGATGTGCGGTTTTAAACTGTGAATTATTCATATTTTCAATGAGTTACAGGCACACACAGGCTTTCAATGAAAGAGGCACAACCTGTGAACTGATCTATAGTAATGTATTGAGTGACTATCACTTTAGACTTTTAAGCACCTGGTCTTTCCTGGCTGCTTTTTTTGACTCTACACTATCTGAGTGTGTGCTGAAAAGAAGCCCATGCATATATGGTGAGGACACCTTTAAAAACGTAATAAAAATAAAATCAAAGCTGAATGCACAGAAAGTCAACAAAAATGAACCAGCAGTGAGACAGAACAGGTCAAGTACTTCTAGAGATTTCATTGTAAACAAACGTTTTTCTTTTCCTCTGAAAGTTTTCTCACCAAAGTGTGTTGTCTGTATTTACAGGGGCTATAAATTATGTTGGATGCACTTGCTACTTCACAAAACATTTACGCTTATTTCAGTCTTTGTGATCTTTATCTCCTCGACTTCCTCGTTCTTCTTTGTTTGTTCTTCTTTGTTTGTTCAAGTTTTGAAACCTACATGATTTAAATCAGATCGCAGTCTTCTTCTCCTCTTTTACTGGTGCGTTACTACCTTCCATGACGCATCAGTGCAACCACCTTTATTGGTCCCTTCAGCTGGCAGAAGTGTGTATCACGTCACCTCTTGCTGCTGCTGCTGCTGGCATTTGCTTGCATCTCTTCGTCTCACATTGCAGTACAACATCACTCTGTAGCAGCACTAGTGGTCTAAACCACAGGGTTCCTTCAGTTTTTGTTAGGTAAAAAGGGATACCTGCCAAAAAATGGAGGTGTCATGGAAACGAAATGTAAGAAGCAGTGAAAGAACCTGTTGCTCTCAGGGAGCACTAAGTCATATCATTGCTTTTATAGATTAAACACGCACGGCGCTGTCTCTTGCTTCCCTACTAAGGCAGTCTCCCTAACCTTCAGCAGGTAAAACACAGGCCTTGCTTACTGATGTTCTGTGTTTGATCAATAAAATCCTTTGATCAATAAAGTGCTTTAATTACATTTAATGAAGACAGAGTCTTTGATGTCTGATTTGGTGCTACTGTCACTCTGACACCAATCTGTCAGTGTGAAGATTGTTTTGGTTTTTCCTTCTACCTTTACTTAGTTTTATCTCCTTATAACGGACCGTGCATTCTGGCTTCCCAGCTTTACACCAGTCAACTGTGACATGTCATGTGCGGTATCCTGCTCTCTGGGAAAGAGGGTCAGTTATACCGAGGCCTGTTATGAATGTAGCAGCGGTGGTTCCTGAAATCGCTCAGGGGATTTTCAGGGGAATTTCATTTGGGCCTCAATTAAAGAGTTGCTCATTTGACTTGACTCATTAGAAATTAGATAGTGATAGATCCGATGGAGAAGTAGTGGTAGTAATGACAGAGAAAGAGGTATTTGGAATGACTTACTTGCCACAGTAGAGGTACTTTCAGACAGTTTAGGAGTAAATCATTCTCGGTTTCTGACCATGAGGGACTGGATCTTATCAAATACTTTCATGGCACCCCTGTGTGTTGGCAGAAGGAGGAACGGGTTGAGCACTGATGTTAGGATAATCTTCAGTGTTTTTAAAACAACACTAAGTGGAGTTTTGATGATGTCTTGTTCACACAAGATTTTCTGTGTGTGTGTGTTTTTGTGTGTGTTTTTGTGTGTCTGTGTCTGTGTCTTATTGGGTCAGCAGTGAGCACAACTTTTTAAAGAGCTGTTAGCAAATAGGGAACAAGGAAGAATGTTTTTGCATGTGTCACTTTGAAATTTGTGAATTCACTGTTTTTATAGGACAGAAGAAATAAGCAGCAGACTGTAATTACTTTTTTTTTTAAATTTTCGTCTCAGAAGCAGCCACCACTGAAAATAAAATAAATGAAAAGTAATGGGATTCTGACATAAAAACAGGATGATGGGCTGGCCTTGTGGCGTAGCTGGTTAAAATTCTGCCTGGGTTCAAATCCAGCCCGTTTGAATTATTCTCACTCTCCTTCAGTTTGTCTCCTCTCATACTACTTTATAGAAGTAGTTCAAAAAAGAAATTAAACAAAACAAATGGCAATGTCATCTATTTTACAATGTGACAAAATATATAAAAAGTTATTTTAATTTTTAAAACAGCAGGCGTATGATAAGCTCACTCTTTTGCACGTTTTAGTAGACTTTGTGCATGTAGTTGGCAGGAAATTTTGTGTATATTGCTAGAAAATTGTTAGCATACTATGCATTTTATATTTATTTTACTTTGCTCCAGGCAGCTCAAAACTTGCTTCGGAAAGCAAGACTTGCTAAAAGCTACACAGTAGCCAGCAGGGGTGTTTGGTTTATGCGGTCATGGAAACATTCTTGCCCCCAAAACCTGAGAGTTGGCAACCAAACGGTGTTTGATGACCAATAAATGACCACATTCATGTTGTTCTTTTCATAGTGTTCATGTTTATTTAATGTGCCTCTTCTGGATTTAATTTCCTGATGGCGTGGCTTGTGAATGCACGGCACAGAAGCTGACTATCAAATCATCTCAGATGCCGGAGTTTCATTGCAGTCATTTTGCAATGATAACATACCTTTTTATCAAAGAAAAATTCAAGTAAAATAATACAGGACACTACGGTAAATATTGACTGTTGTGGATTTAAAGTACATTTCCAAAATGCTGCAAGTTTATTTTCAAAGTGAACTGAAATAAATGGAAAGCACTGGTTCCCTGAAAGATTGGAACATGGTCAGCAATACTTTAAATGAAGTGTAATTAGTAACTTGGCAAAACTGCATTTTTTGGTCTTTTTATATTGTATTGTATTAGTGTTATAACAACTTTCCATCCTCTCATTGGGCAAACTATGTTAAAGGAATAATTGGACATTCAGTACAGTGGTATGAAGCAACAGCTAGCAGCTGTTTAGCTTAGCATAAAGACTTGAATCAGGGGGAAATAACCTTTAAAGTGCAGTCATTAGTATTATTTGATAATCCGTACCTTCAGACAGAACCAGGCTTTCCCAAAATATCAAATGAAGTCAAATTTAACAAGTTATAAAGGGTCTCTCTTTATTTGTCTTTCTTCAGATCATCACCTCTCCTGACTGTTCTTTCTCTCTCTCTTTTTCCCTGCTGCAGGCATGTTATGGCATCCTGAAGGTACCCCAGGGGAACTGGCTGTGTCGGACCTGCGCTCTGGGCGTCCAGCCCAAATGTCTGCTCTGCCCCAAGAGAGGGGGGGCCCTCAAGCCCACCCGCAGTGGAACCAAATGGGTCCACGTCAGCTGTGCCTTATGGATCCCTGAGGTGAGACCCGTTGGAAGACACGGAGATGGTCTGATGTAGATTATATTTTTACGATCAGTCAGGAAGCAACAGTAACAGCGTTTGTTCTTCATCCTAGAATTTCTATTCGTGCTCACTCTAGCGCTTGAGGTAGTCACTTTCTACCAGACTTGATGCTTCCAATGAAAGCAAGGCCCGTAGGCACATCAGTATCTCAAAGTGTCATCATTTAGCTGTGGGTGCACCTGCGTGTTTGTATTTATGATCCCAGTCACACAAGGCACTCGGGAATCAAGACGTCTTGTCGCTGCACTTAATGCCACTGTTGATGGAGAAATCGGTATCCCTGCCTCCTCCTCTACCTGTGAGTGTTGAACATTGGTGCTAGAGTGGCTCTAGAGAGTGAGCGGCTGTTGTTTACTTTTGCATGAGTGCATACAGCTGTAGTCATTGTTAGAATTAGTGGAAGAATCAATCCTATATCTGATCAGTGGTCAGTAGAGCCAGCAAAATGCATAAACATGAAGTGGCAAAAAGGTTTGGGGTATTGTGTGTTGACTTCTTCACTTGTGTCTAAAGTTCACTTTGGCTTTTCTCATCCTGCCCTCAAACAAAGACCGCATCCATTTCTGAAAATGGGCAGTGGATTTCTTTCCCACCATTTTCGAAAAACCTGCTGTAACCCAGCCCTCATGTTTCTCTAAAGACTCCACACACTGAACCTTTTCTTAGATCTTTTATCCGGCTAAAGAAAGAAAGACAATCTCTCCCATTAGGGATGTAGAACAAAGACGGTAGTAGTGCAGTTCACTGTAATGGAAGATTCGACAGTGAGTGCGGCCTTGTCAATGGGTGATTACTTCGCTCGGCAAACATTCTGTAAGCATGTCAACATGAGTACAAATAAACTGTGTTGTGCTTTGTTTACGTGATGGATTCATCCACTGTTCCTTCGAGGATTGGTAGGAAACATTTGAACTGTCTGAGTTAAATGGTCGACAGTATATGAAAAACATGGCATTCTGTTTCTACTTATGTAGCGATATGATTTCATGATCAATATGTAATTGCCACATTGAATGTTTGAGTATTACCATGGTATATAAAGAAAGGCACTGCTGAGAGGATAGGCGGTTTCTGTGGGATTATATTTTGGAGTTCTGGCATTTTAAATGTAACTTTGTGGCAGAAAAGCAGCTTCAAACGATGGGTTTGTATTTTTTTTTCAGGTCTATCTTCAACTCTTAATTGTAAATCTTTCTGCGAAGGTTTGGCTTCACAGCCAATATGGAGAGTAGGGGGCGATTACAACCCATAATTCTTCCAGTGTACATACTGTATTTCATGTGAGTGTACTTGAATAAATCTGAAACAACTGGGTTTTCAGGAAAGGTGGCCTTGATTTCCGTAGACACTTTCACCTGTCAGTTTTGTTTTTTTCCACCAGGCTTTTCTTGTTTATAGTAAATGCTTAAAATACTTCATGTAGCTTCTTCAGTCGAGACCTCACTTTTAACAGCTGTAGATAATGTCAATTCATTCACCGGGAAACTGTTTTTCAAGCGTGCTCCCCAAGCAGCTGCTCATTTTGACTTGATTTGTCTTGATGATACCTTTTTGGAAATAACTCTCCTCTGAAAGCTCCAAACGGTCACAAAGCAGCCGCTCATTTCAGAGGTTCAGGGACGGATGTTGCTTTACGCCTTGCACACCTTTAAATCGTTAAAGACAGCCAGTCATGTGTCTTCAGCCTATTCAGCAACGCTCTCCACCAGCAGATTTCTCAGTAATGGAGTGGCTTTTGGCACCTCAAACCTTTTACTTCTAATTGCCTTCTGTCACCCTTGATTGGGCTAATTGTTTTCGTTGTGCCGTTCGCTTTTGTTTTCTCTTCCTACCATGAAGGGAAAAAAAAAAGAAAAGAAAAGATAATTTGCATGTCTGTGCTGTGTGCGCATTTGTGTGCGTGTCCTTATATAAACTCCGTTATGTGTGTTTGCCAGAGCTGAAAGGTGTCAATAGTAGATGAGTACACAAATAAACACACACAAACGCAACGCACACATCACGACATCAGCTAGTAGGATTTTAGAAGTGGAAATTTCCAGAAAAGATACGGTGTGTGTGTGTGTGTGTGTGTGTGTGTGTGTGTGTGTGTGTGTGTGTGTGTGTGTGTGTGTATGTGGGTGCACGCGCGTGCGCGTGTGCGTGCGTGTCATTCATAGAGCGCCGGATTGGATGCGTGTGTTTTGTGTTTTTGAACACACCACCCAGCCGTCAAACGATACAGCCCCCCTGCAGTGCTGTGTGTGTAGCTTCCTTCTGCCCTCTGCCTTCAACCCCTAGAGAGAGGTCTCTTTTTAAACGGCTTTTTATAACACACACACACATTCAAAGACTCGTAGTCCCTCTTTTTAAAATGCCTTTTCGTTTAACACTGTGATTTCCTCCCCTTTCCAGTGAAGTGATTTCAGATTTAGTAATTTGGGGCTGAAAAATGCTGGTGAATGAGCATGTTAAAAGCAGGTGGTAACACACACAGATGGACACACACTCCTTCTACACAGAAAGCTGCAGTGTTGATTTTTCAGTATTGACAAACTACAAGAAGGTGGTGGTGGGGATTGTGAAAAAAAATGCAGCATCTGTGAGTGTAAGTGTGAGTGTGCGTGCATGTGTGTGCTTCCCCATATGTGCTTTATGTGTGGGCATCATGGTTGAGAACAATTTAATCAATTAACCACCGCATCAAAAACCGGAAATCCTTTTGCCATCAGTCGGTTTGTACGTCAGCTGTTAAAAAGTAGCGATCATCGACGGTGACGGCTGCGGCGTCGTTGTCTGAATTGTACTTTCTATTGACGTGTTCAATGGAGTGAAAATTGACCCCTACTCGTATTCAGTGGGCTGTACAAAAGGCATCAATAATAACAGAAAGTGTGCTTGTTCTGTGGATGAGAAGATGACAGGAGGAAAAGAAAATCAGATAGAAAAAAGACAAGTGAACGAAGAGAGGGAGGGGCGTGACCTACAGAAATCAGACGTCAGCTTGTTAATTCAAGTGTGAAGGACAAGGAAGAGAGGGCCTTGCCGCAAATATGAGGATAAGTGAATGTGAAAGAGGTGGAATGGTTTTTTGGAAAGAAACAGGCAGTGAAGGAAGGAAGGAAGAAATGGCACTTTGGTGATGAGTGCTCTCCACTCTATTCTGCATGGCTGCTTGGCACAGGTCAATGACTTTTTGGTTGGATTTGGTGCTGCCAGGTTCGGAGCCAAAGTCGTTGTGAATGGACCGCTCAGAGAGAGTGAGTCACACTGGGCTTTACAATGATGTTTTTCCAAGGACCACATGTGTCCCTGCTCTGGCTCCAAGGACAGACACGCTAATCCAGAATCTTGGCTTTGACACTGGAAGAGACACAAGTAATTATCATCCAAGCTACAATAAGTTGATTATTATCTTTCACTGGAAGGTTTGGTGGAAAGTTTGATCTTTTTGTCAATTTAAAAAACTGAAATTCATCCATAGACGCAGTGCTACATAAAAATATAATCTGAAAAAAAAAAAAAAACTGTGCTGCTCACCATCTCAACTACCAGTTTTAATTTTAGGAGTTTTGTCCACAAAATGTTAGAAGTGACCACTGCAGAGCCCGAGGAGACATCTTCAAATTGCTTGTGTTGTTAGACCAACAATGTAAAAACCCCAAAATATTACATTTCCACTGATATGAAACATAGAAAAGCAGCAAATCTCCACATTTTAGAAGCTGGAACCAGAAAACATTTGACAATATTTTGTAATTAATTTTTAGTAGTCACTCAAGTAACTGATTGATCCATTAATTGTTCAGCACCAAAAAGAGTTACTGCGATTTCTGATTGACTTCTGCAAATAAAAACAGTGCACACATAGTGTTTAAGTGGAATTTCACAGATAATTTTAAAAAGAATGACAAGATGTTGGTTGAATCTCCACACAATGTTGATTGTTAATCACAAATTGTGGTTTTTCTATCAGATATGTGTGTGTATATATATATATATACACTGTATATATATGTGTCATTGCTTTGTGTTCCCTGTAGGTGAGTATAGGCTGTCCAGAGAAGATGGAGCCCATTACCAAGGTGTCCCACATCCCCGCTAGCCGCTGGGCTCTGTCCTGCAGCCTGTGCCGAGAACACACAGGAACCTGCATACAGGTACGTCACATGCACACACACACACGCACACACACACACACACACACACACACACACACCCCTGCATCTGCGCAGCCTCACAAAATGTTATCAAGTGACCCCAGTGTCCTAAAATTAAGAAAAACATGAGACTTTTTTCGAACTTCATAACAAGCTCTGTCATGAAGTAAGTTTTTGTTTTCAAGTTTTACTTCTTTAAACATGCCCAAAACTTCACCTGAACACTAATCAAACACAGTCAGGTGCCAGCTCTTATCCACCAGCTTAACAGCAATCTCCAGCTAGGTTAAAGGTAAGATCTTCACCTGTGTTTGTTAGCTCATCATTTTAACAGATTGAAAGGAATTGTCCAAATTGGGATATGGTCAGAAATTTCTTCTGTGGATGAGATTATCTCATGATTCAGTGCTCTGCTTTTCTGGATTCAAGGAAAATTTCAACAAAGTAAATTAAGCACACTGTTGTCAAGATTACAGCTGTGTAAGTGCTTGAGTTTTACTCTGACAGCTGCCGTCCGCTGTCAAGACAGATGCACAGTTCAATCCTTTCCCCCTCTTCTTTCTTTTTCTTCCTCTTCATCTTCTTACTTTTCCAGTCTTCGTGCCATCTGTTTACATACTTTACATCATCTGGACGTGGCGTTGGAATAAAAACAAGTTTCGTTTAACTTTTGGAGTGGCATCAAAGTTCACACCCACTTATAATTACAAGCATTCTGAAATAAAGCTTTACAGGAACATCCACAGAAAAGGCAATACATACAGTATATATAGTAGCAACTCAGCACACACACACACACACACACACACACACAAAATGTCATCATAATTCGCAGCCTCCTGCTGGGTGCGGGTGGATCTTTTTTAACTTGGCACTACTTTAACATGCTGCTGAGTATGCAAACAAAACCCCTGCTGACATACTGACGCTAACCCACTTTACAGCTATTAGCCTGAACACCATTCAGAGTTCAAAGTGCCCTCAAGGTGAACTGGATTCTAAATCCCTACATTGTGTGTACGTGCAGAACATATACATGTGTTCTTGATGTATACGTGCAAGTGTTTTCCACGTGCTAGTTTGTATAGCGTTGAGGGTGTTCTGCCCTCACAGGATTGATGCTGTAAAATTAACAGCGAGTCCTTGAGCCAGAATCGCCCACAGGGACCGAGTCTCTCTCTCTCTCTCTCTCTCTCTCTCTCTCTCTCACTCCTCTGTCCATAGCTGGAGGCAGGCAGCTGTACAAACACACTCACTGCTCAACTGCCACCTCACACAGGAGGTAGAGATGCAGCGCTACAGCTCACCCACTCGCAGCAGGGGTCCTGTGTAGGCCTTAATGTAGGGAAGAGCATGAAATAACCAAAAACAGTTTTCTGTTTTGAAAATAAGTGTGGTCACAGAAGAGTCAGAGAGAAAATAAAAAGTATATATCCAGTCTTGATTTTCAACCTGTTTTTATAATTTGGTTGTGGGCTGTCATGAAGGAATCCAAAAGTTTTGCAGTGCTATATTTTAATAGATAGCTGTATTTTGTAGATTAGATATAAATATGGTGTATTGTCCAAGTCACTCTTACATATCTGTAGCAGACAATTTACAACATGTGCTTCTGCTAAAATGTGTGTGCTTTTAATGTACAGTAGGCTAGACATTTCAGACCGTTCTTCCTTTCTAAACCTGTTTTAATAATTGAAGCCGAGTCGCTCCTTCAAGCCTTCGGTTATTTCATCTCTTGGTAACTTGGGAACAAACCTTCGTTCTTCTAATGACACCTCGTCGTGTTCGTTTTCATGTGCTGACAGTTCCTCCCATAATGACAGTTGTATTTAATGATCCACTGTATTCATTGGCAAGTTCTCCAAGTGTAATGAGAGTCTTAATTAGTGCTTTATTAAAGGAAGGTGCACTGAAAAGGTCAGGCAGTCAAGCCTGTGCTGTATTTGTTAAAGCTTGGAGAGAGTCAGCCTGTGAACAACAGTCTTCAGTAATAGGGTGACACGATCAGCTAATTAAGAAAGTACTCCTGCTTCACGGTTAGTTTGTCTTTAACACAGAATTCAGAGGAATGTGGCAGCCCTTTGCATTTAAACACCCCCAGTTTTGCCATAGCTACAGCCGCAAAACATGTACCAAACAAAACTATAGCTGAAACAAGTCAGCAAAAGACATTTTGAAAATGAGCTCTATCTGATTATAACTCAAGTCAACCATGTAATAAGCAGTGGCCTGTGGGTGCATCAGTTATGAGTTTACATACTTATGCTGTGCAGCCAAACAAGACGAGGTCAAAACCTAGTATACGGCTGGACCGTATAGTATTTGCATTCTGCCTAGTGTCAGCCGGTTTCAGCCTTTTATCTGCTTGCTTCTCTCCTCCTATCTGTGCTCACATATACTGTATTTTGATACAGCTAAATAAAGCTATTCTCATTTACATGTTCTCCATTTCTGTTGTCAGAACACGGCACAAATATGATATAGTGACTTAAACGCAGCCTATTAAGACTACATGTCGACCAGCAGTCCTGATTTTATAACCGCGATGTCACATAAGTTAAGAAAGTTGTGCCTGCAGAGGGGAAGCACTGGCAACTGTCTTCTATGGAAAGTAGCTAAAGTTTGTCCAGAAAGTTGCTGGATTTTTCACGAGATGCAAACCTAGCGTTTAGCCTAGCGACAAAGGCACTAAGTTAGCAACACCGCTTGTTCTTGCTAAATCATTGGGAAAGAGCAACGGCCAATGAGGAAACTCCAACACTCAGCCGCCCACTGGTGTAACCTTATCACCTAGTCATGTGGCATTCGGTTGACCAATGGTGTAACTTCATCACTTGGTCAGCCAATCAGTGACATTCGTGTTTATAGGTCTTGCCCCACTAGCCAAAGAGTAGAGGAGATCCCAGTTTTCAAAGATACCAAATATGCAAGGCTGGATTTAGCAGAAAGTCATATAAACTGATGCACAGGACATATAGAACTTTTACATTGAGAATGGTGCAGCCATAAAAACATGGATGGCTGCACTTGGTTTCGAATACTTTATTAAGTGTAAACATCATATACTGTAGCTTCAATGTAGAGCTGCAACAAGATGATGATATGTTTCTAATACGTCCATACAGAGTGATATAAGATGATATTAACAGCTCTAAAGACCCTTAGGGAAATAAAAGGGGAAAACTTGATGTAAAGGAGTCAGTCCTTTAAATTACAGACTTCTCCTTACCACTATAAGTTAGACATGAAAGGCTAAGATTCAGACGAATCAGTGTCAAAGAAAAATAAATTTTCGCACAAAAATAGAGATACTCCATGTAGATTCCTGGTGGGCATGAGAATCAAATGTTTTTAAAATGAATAAATAAAATATAGCAGCCAAAATCATCAATATTCCTCAGCTGTCAGCCTCTCTCTCCATCCAAGGATCAATGCACCACATTTTCAGGAAAACCATGTGATGGATATTGGCGCTGATATACCTCAGCCGGGCTGTCAAGTCATAAAATCTGTGATTTCATCAGGTTTTCTTCTTGACAAGTTAGAAATGAAAAGGTAGGCCCTTATTTCGATGACGAATGTCTCGCATTAAAGCGTGTCAGTGTCAGTTCATGCTGTTGCCGCTGTCCTCATGAGTCCGTGTCCAGTAGCCGCCTCTTAATTATCTTGAATTGCTGAACGTAGGTTTGTGATTTATTTATTCTGGTTGTAGGTGATGTTTATGTTTTGACACAAAATAAAGCTGTTTGGATGGAGGCGCTGTTGTGCCTGACATACTAGATGTTCAAAGAGGGCTCAAAGCTCAAGGTATAGCTGGGTTGAAAAGCTAATAGGAATGACTGAATGAATGAATAGGAATATCAAGTCAACAAGGGTTTGTGACCTTTTCAGGAACATGTCAAACTTCTTTCTAAAAACAACCCTTGTGAAAGCACTAAAACAACTCCTCTGGAGGTCTCTTTAAGTAAATTTTAAGTACAAAGAAGTATGTTAAATAGAGTCTATTCTATCTTAGGTTTTTTTAGTAGACAAAAAGTTTAAATTTAAATTTTGAGCAGTTTAATATAGGTCCACATCTTCCTCATGGAGCAGAAGAGAATATGATCAAAATATAACATGATTTTTTTTTTTTTTTTCCTCAGTGACCTCATGCAAAGGGTTGAAGATTACTACAAAGTCAAACGAAGCCCCAGAAGTACTCACAGTCAGCGTGGGCACTGATAAAACTCAAACAAATAAGTAAAAATGATTAGTGAATCTCTGCCAGAAGAGAGCAGGTGCAGTTGAAAAGGCCATATGAGTATTTATTGCGATGACTCACTTCATACCAAACAACGTATCGAGCCGGCTCCATGCTGTGTCCAACCTTTTGCCTTCTGACACCAAATAAGTTAGAGCAGCTGCAGTGGGCTCAATCTGACATTTGTGGAAGCTGGTAATAAAAATGGGTCTGAATTGTAGTGCTTTGACTGTAAGTCCCAGTTTTTAACGACATGATGGTGTATCTCTATTGGTGTGTCACACAGACCAGATATATGATTATTGGATCATGCCTTCTGTTCCCCAAACACTGATTACTTAGTGATTTAGTGGATTGAGAACAGTTTTTCCTCAATGAAATGCATTTTAAAACTCAGTTGTTGACAACATCTAAAGGCTAGATTTCAAAGTGAGATAGGTGAGACATCTAGTTTCATTTATAAAAAACAAAAAATAAACAAATGACACAAATTTGGATCCAGTCATCCAAATTACAAAACAAGAAGACATTTTCTCACTTAAAGCCATTTTTGTGGTTTCCGCATTTAGCTTGCCGTAAGAGCCCGTGAAGTTCAGTGTGCAAGAGCGCAAGGGTCTGTGTGGATGACTGTCAGATGACGACCTGCAGCCGAAAATTTGAGACCATGCCAACTGTCCGCACTACGAGCGCAGACTGTGCAAGAGCTAGAAAAAATAAACTGTTGGCTCGTGTGATTCAGACAAATACAACGAAGGAACTTCTCTTCTTGCTGTAAGAGCTCCAACATCTTGTTTTCTAATGCACCTGTGAGGAATGTGTCCACATGTTCATACCCTGATACCCTGATAGTATGTATAGAAGTGAATGTGCGTCCACTGTTTGCGTACAAGTTTGCAGCTGTCCTCGTCCCAATCATGGATTCACTTCCAGTGGTATCTGGCTGTTAGGTGTTGAGATGCATAGAATTTTGTTTGTAAAGCTCAAAGCATTGATAAAAACATTAAAAAAAGATTCAACAGCAATATCTTTTTTTTTTTTTTTTAGGAACCGTGTCCCCATTACCTCTGAAATCTATAGCAGGGATCTCTAACCTTTCTTTATACCGTGGGCCATTTTTATGTCTGAGTTTTGTGAAGATTTGGGTCGGTGGGGGGAGGGGGAGTGCACATCAGTGCTCGCACCAGAAAACAACAAGACAGGAGGTCTCCTGTTAGTCTGTTTGTGGTTTCACATGGGTTCATATGTTTGTTCACCAATCATGTAAGTTGTGGTTTAGATGTGATGTCTGTATTTATCCTTCCAACACGCAAATAAGCCTCAATACCAAGTCAAAACAGTGAAAGCAAGACGGGCAGAGAAGATGAAGGGTGAGTGTGTGGGGTTCGTTGAAATTAAACAAAACATAGATTGAAACTTTGGTTCCTTACCAAGTAAAATAAAATAAAATAAAATAAAGCTAGACCTCTCAGCAGCGCTCAAGTTGCTGCCTCACACCGATTTCATGTGCTGCAGAGAGCTGAAAGGTGGTAATGATGGACCGGTTTACCTCGCACTGATGACCTACTTTAGCTCCAAATCAGTGTATTGTTTTTGGGGGCGTAACAGGGAGTAATGAGGAAAAATGTACCACAGACTAGCCTGAGTTCAAGGTAATTTCCACAAAAATAGGTTATAATAACCTTTAAAATTTATATAAATATTATTCCATTGTTTCACAACATCATATAAACCACATTGGGACATTTATCCAAGGCTCGGTACCAGTCAAACACGTTGACTGTTTCTTTAGTAGGAAGTAGTTCCAATTAAAAGTTTTCACAGCAAGATAACATGTGAATGAGGATAATAGCTGGATAAGCTTGACTGCCTTGCTTTTTTTTTTTATTATTTTTGTGTTAAATATGCTTTAAAGCCTTGGTTTTCCTGTGTGAGGTTTGTCTCTTACAAGCTCTGCTGTTACTTTTAGAAATTAAACTTTTGAAATAGCAATCAGACAGTTGAGCCGAGAAAGAGAGAGAGGCAGAGAGTGAAGAGGGGGAGGGCTGGCTGTGAAAAAGTCAGACAGACATTGTCAGTCAGGTTTTTGTCACAGTGAAGAGAGTCACCGTGAACCCTCCTGCTGAATTCTAAACTGCCTCTGAAAAAGTACAAGCACCAACCTGCATAGCACACACTTCAACACACACACACACACACACACACACACACACACACACACACACACACACACACACACACACACTTTTACAAATGCACAAATGCGCGTACTTGCACGCAGCGACAACAACACATAGCCACAAGGGCTCACACACACAAAATCACACCATGCCTGGAGGGACTCAGTGGGAGGCCGACTCTTAGTATGACCTGTAATGGATAGCACTGAGAGAGAGAGAGAGTGAGAGAGAGACACACACACACACACACACATCCCAAGTTACCGAAATGTCAGCATAAATGGAGGAACCTTGTTTGTTGTGACTTGGCTTGTCTCTCTGCTTTGCTGCACTCGTATTGGAGCCTTGATAACACAAGAAATGGACTGAAGATGACACTTTAAAACAAATAGTTGTGACAAAGTGTCTGAGAAATTTAAGAAATTGTGTGTTTGTGTGTGTGTGTGTGTGTTCCCTTCCGTTTCCTTCTCATCCCTCATCCCTTCTCTCTCCTATACCACCTTCTTCATCCCTTTTTTGCATCCTCATTCTTACTCGTCTCTCTTTCCCTTTCTCATATTCCCTCTTTTATTTTGTCTCTGTTGTTAACTGTATTTCCTCTCTGTCCTCCAGTGCTCCATGCCCTCCTGCATTGTGGCCTTCCATGTGACGTGCGCCTTCGACCACGGCCTGGAGATGAGGACCATCCTGGCCGAGAACGACGAGGTGCGCTTCAAGTCCTTCTGCCTGGAGCACAGCTGCACCGCCAGCAACAGCAGTGCAACCGCCAACAACACCTCCGCTTCCACCGGCGTGAGTAACGGCAACCATGCCGCCATTTCCACCACCAACGGAACACACGGCACACCCAGACCTGACTGGACCGCTGCTGGCGTCGGTTCTGAGCCCTGGCCAAACCAGCACCAACCGAACGGCAACAGTGACCTGGAGCAGAGGCCAGTATCGTATCCGGTTCCGGTGTCGGCGTCAGAGCGAGCTGAGCGGGACCAGCTGGAGAGAGAGAAAGTGAGCCAGAGGAAACAGAAGCTCCAGGAGCTGGAGGATGAGTTTTACCGACTGGTGGACCCAAGGGAGGTGGCCGAAAACCTGGGGCTGCCTGTCTCCCAGGTATGTTAAGCCAAATAACTGAAACACTGATTTATCACATGAAATGACAAGACATGATACTTTACACTAGTCATTCAGGTGTTCAGGTGTAAACAACTTACTCCTGCAGAAAGTTACTCGGGTATAAATAAAGCACAAGTATAAAGCACACACACACACACACACACACACACACACACACACACACACACACAGAGGGTCGACAGGTTGAGTGGGTGAAAAAAGCTTGCTGATGTGAAAGGTCAGAATAGCAACACTTGTCCGTTCTAGCTGGCAACAAGTATTCTGTTCAGTACAACAGAAACATCCAGCAGGTCAACTCAGAGCACACAGTTTATTGACCACTGAGGTGCATAGAAAGTTCAGTCTCTATCCACTAAGAACAAAGAGCTTGAAGCTTCTTGAGGTCGGCAACATTGAACATCTGAAGATGACTGATCTGACAAGACCTGATTTCTTTTTTGTTTGTGTGTGTGTGTGTGTGTGTGTGTGTGTGTGTGTGTGTAAACAGTATGAATCTGGATGAGGTACATGTGCATCTGGTTTTAAACAATAAAATACCAACCTGGAGCTTGACAGCATCACTAAACAGTGATCATTTCCTGACAAAATAATTTCAACAGAAGGGCCACACGGGACCGTTGTGTGTTCGATAATATCACTCGATCTAGTTGTCATGGAATTATAGATGTTCAAATTCACGTTGTTTCTGAGCACTTTCAGGACTTCTCTTCTATGTTGATATAGAACATAATAATATAGATACAGTACGTTATACATTATAGTAATAAAATGAAAGGAAATCAATTGCAATAAGATGATAATAAATAAAAACATCATTTACCTGCACAGTACTTTTTCTGATCTTTGCACAGTTAATGATATTTTAGTTGAGATGAAAAGTTTACCTTCCAAAAGTGATAAAAGTTTATACAGATGTGGTATTGATGAGTTGCATTTAGAGTGCTGGCTTCAGTGTATTAAACAAAGTGCTCCCTATTCACAGGTAAACTGTCTGATGAGTAGCAGATTTGTTTAGAACATGCTGCCAACTGCTCTCTGCTTTTTTCTCTGCTGACATGGTTGCTGCTGCAGGCGAGAGCTTTTTTTTTTTTTTTAACTATAAAGGCAGAAAAACCTGTTACCATGCTTTAATAGAATAATTACTGATATTTCACCTTATCATTTTTTTTATTTATTAAATACATAATGAAAAGCAACATGTGCAACATCTAATCCACACTGGATTAAGAGATTTCAGGCAAGATAATACAACGATGATGCTGTAATTAAAGATTTTATTTTTGTTAACGGGGAAATTTTTCTTTTTTCTTTAAGGTGGACTTTTTGTATCAGTTCTGGAAGTTGAAGAGGAAGGCCAACTTTAATCGACCTCTGGTGACCTTAAAGAGGGATGAGGTGGACAACCTGGCCCAGCAGGAGCAGGATGTCCTCTACAGACGCCTCAAACTCTTCACACACCTCCGACAAGACCTGGAGAGGGTGAGTAAGAGAGTCGTGTGTTTGTGTGTGTGTGTGTGTGTGTGTGTGTGTGTGTGTGTGTGTGTTTGGTGTGAAGCAAGTGAAAGTTGTTGCTTTATGCAGTGCAGTATTCAGACTGGAGGTCATTTTTTCATCGTGTGTATACCTGCGTGTCTGTGTGTGTGTTTGCGCATGCGGGTGCATACATGCCCAGTGCTCGACCCAACAAGTACTGCTCATATTTAAAGGGTAATTTACATATTCCAGAGTGTTAATTAAAGAGATCATTGACAGTATCATTTAAATTTGATTTTTGTTGTCATGAATATTAATGTTAAATGAATTAATAGCCGGAAGGATGAAGGCATAATGAAATGGCTGGATGATATAATGAATGATTGAATGATAGCCCAGTGTTGAAAATTAAAGTGGGAATCCACCCACATAAAATTCATTTGTATTTCCTCTGATCTGTATTCATTGTGACAGTTATTCAGTATATGTAAAAGCCAGTGGACACAGGGCATTCAGCCGACCTCAAGAATTTTATCGCACCTGTTTTCTTGATCGAATCACCAGGAGTGTTTTTGGTTCTTGTTTCTCTGGCTTTGGGACAGACAAACATCAAAGTTAGTTTCAGGTGACCCAGAGCACCTCGGGATGTGAAATGTTTCTTGTAGAAAAACGTAGGAGGTGAAGTGGATCAGCTAGAGTCTGAAAGACTCTGGGTATGTTTAGGGATACTACTGAGCCCCCCTGCTGAGCACCACTGTGTTGGAGTTTGTGCAACTGCGTGTCACGGAGAAGAAAGCTTTGATTTGGAGTCTGTGGTCGGGTCCCAGAGAGGGTGCTGCCAAGGGCCTCATTAGTTCTGTTAAAGGGACTTCAACCCTGGGGTCTTTGAAGGGAACAGCCCTCCTGATGTAAACCTGTTCTTTAATATAGGTTCAAGCATGGCATCTTTGTCAGTATTATCCATCAGAGGTCGTACTAGAAGGCAGCCTCCAACTGAGTCCCCCTCAGGCATGGTGTGATTTTGTGTGTGAGCAAGGTAGCGGAGTACCTTAGGCCATGGAGCAACGATTTGGTGTGTAGTTGTATCCTCAGATTTTAAGCTGTATGTCTCAGACACGTGGATGAGAAGAGCAGCAGAGTCGTCAGCTGGTCACCATCTTTGAATGAATGGTGTGGCTGTCACACGGGTGAATCTATATGTGCAGTTACAGTGAAGTGGTGAGACCCCAGTCTGTGAGGTCTTCAGCTCACACCTCCAGGAGAGTTTTTCTTGCATCTCAGCGGTGGTTACAGACATGAAATACAAGCGGGTCATGTTCAAAGCCTCCACTGTTAAACAGCTAGTTTTTTTTTAACTAGTGGCCAGGGCTGTGGTCACCTGTGCCTGATGGGGATGGGTTCCAGCTGGTAAACATTAGTGGTGAAGGAAGCTTTCAAGCTGAAGAAGGGTCTCCCCACCCCTCAGCTTTCAGGCTTGGTTAGGCCAGAAAAACTGTGGAAACAGCAGACAAGTACTGGCAGGCCGGAGGAACAGCAGCTTTTGTGGTCGTGGTAAGAAAAGTTCAGGGAGGCCATGGACAAGACATAGACATAGACCTGGGACAAAGAACACATCGAAGAACTCCTAAATCTGACTGACATTCCCTTTGTGGACAAATTAGAGTCGTAAAAGTTGGGAGAAAGCCTTGTTCATTTTTCTGGCGAAGCTGGCCAAAGTGACAGGGTGCAAAAGGTGGACGAAGATCCATGACGAGCTAGACAACGTCGGGCTGTCTTGGTTGACGCGACTCTTCATACTAGTAATTGTACTATAAATCTTTTTTTACTGCAAGATACAAACACCACCCATTGACTGGAGAAACTCAATGCCGCTTTACACAACAGTGTTGAAAAGTTACATGGGGGGAACAAAGAGCTTTGATTCGACTTGTAGTCTGTTTGCTTGACCTGCGATCAGCGAGAAAACTTTTATCATCACCTTAATCACCCACATCAGAATATCATCATCTACTAAATATTCACCCAGTGTCTCAGTCTAAACCTGAACTGTAGTAGCACAGCTTTGAGGTCAGTAAGAATGGTGATGTATTCCCCCGCTGCCTTCAGTATCATAGCTCGCACTTGGCAGCTGAATGCTAACCACTATGTAAATTTCCTTGCTCGGTTTCTTGGATTGGTTGTGCCCATGCCCATAACCTCACTCCAGGCTCATGTTCGCAGTGCTCTGATAGTTGATTGGCATTCACCACAGCAGTGCTCCCAAAACCTCTTTCTGACCCTGCAATCTACCCTACAGAATCTGAATGACAGCCCACAGCTAAAACATCTACTGCAACCTGAGTTTAGGGGGATACAGCTAACACGCGGCTAGGCTGCTGCATTGCTTCTTATGTTTGGACAAATGTTTTACATCATTACCACAATCTAAAAGACATGGTATCCTATAGTATATGCTTACTCTCTGATACTAAATCTACCAAAAAGAATCAGTGTTGAAAAAGTTTCCGCCGCAAACCCTCTAACAACCAGTTTAAATGTGTTTTCTTTCAGCAGACTGTAAGATACACCGAATAATCTGGTGTCCTAAATACTTTTTTCCTTCATTTCTTTGGCATGTGATTTGATACAGAGCAGTTGGCTCGCCTTGGTTCGGTTTAGCTTGGTTGATTTAATTTGGCTCACAGTAGGACAACTTTATAGCAATTAGGTGGTTGTATATCAACCAAATAACCCACTATCCCGTAACAAACCGAAAGAAAAAAAAATACAAACACGGTAAACAATTAGAGGATGTATTGTAATTGGTCATTGGTTTTCCCATTTAGCCTCAGCTGGTAAGACCAATTGAGTGGACTTAAAGAGTTCTGATCAGACCAACGGTTCAGCATGCGGTACTCAGCTTCCCACAGGGTTAATTTGGCTTTTAGAACTTGAAATGATTGAGTAAAAAAAAATCACTTCCCACAAAAGAAGGTAGTCACTCCTTAACTGTAGGTTTGTTTTAACAGTTTACAAGTGGCTGATCCGATTCATAATCTGAAATGAAAGATCAATGTATTATCACTCTGTGTGTGTGTCTGTGTGTGTGTGTGTGTGTGTGTGTGTGTGTGTTTTTTGTCCTTTCTATATATGTCGTTTTGTCTGGGGTCAGGCAAAAATAATGGAAAGAAGTAACTATATGCTGTAGGTGCACATTCGGTTGTGAGTTGTGCAGATCATTGTATCGTTCAATGTATAGTATTTTCTGTGGTGGATACATTGCTCTACAGGGGTGTTTGTTTCCTATAGACTTGTGTAACTGTAGCCATACCACAGTGGTCTCCAGTGGTCAGGTTTTATTGATTGTTGCAGGCCTTGCTAACCTCCCGACCAGTCAGTGTATCCGTGGACTCCATAACTCTTCTCCCTCCGGGCCACCCATTATTGATGTGTGTGTTGTAGAAGTGGACCGTACCACTTCAAGTCTCTATGGTTTACTCAGTTTATCTCATCAATAAAAGGTAAAACAATTGAAGACAGATGGAAGAAAATGAAAGTGTAAACATCTTATTTAGTGTTGTTTTGTCAATATGTTAAGCACCATAAAATCATCAGTTTTTTTACATCACTGATTGATAAGATACTTATTCATCCATCCATCAGACATTTCATATTTTGACTAAACCTGTGGGAATAACACATTTTCGATTCAATCGTCAGTCATATGTATACACAGCACTGAAGGATGAAGTTTAGAGTGGGGCACTAAAAACTGATAAACACTGTGGTAATAAGTAAAAGGCTAACGGTTAGCGATCTATCCCAGTGACCACATTAGTGGTCTTTAGCACTTAAGTGTGTGTTTATGCGTCTCCAGGTAGCAAGCAAGTGTCCGACGTCTGAAAAAAGCCAAGACACAGTATATGTAAAGCTCATTTAATGTACCCAGTGGATTATTCATGTGCAGACACCACACAACCATTGTAATCCGAACCGCCACAGATTGTTATTACTAAATACATAAAGTGTGTTTTTCGTAATGAGACTAAAATCGCGTATCGAACATTCCCAACACATATATTAACTGTTGGATGCTCAAGTTTCAATTATGTTGAGATATACAGTATGTTCCTCCCCTAATATTTTCTCTAACAGAAACTATTATATATAATATGATAACATGTATCTCCTATATACGGTGTTGCTATGTACACTTTTTTTCACGGCCATCTTGTTACTGTAGTGTTGTATGGTTGATCCAACACATTTGCTGATTATGTGGAAACGAAATAAAACCAGCAAAGCATCTGAGCTCGGTCTAGCCACATGTTTACGTGAGAGATGGGATGGCTTCATGAACCAAGTGTCACACTTGCAGTTGTAACGGCACTTGCGAAAGTGTTGCTCAGTACGCATATTATTTACAGCTTTTCTCAGTGCTGGAAAAAAAAAAAAAAAAGTGGTGAAGATGTGTTGAAAGGTCCTCTGTTGCTTGTGTTGTCCATTTGCATGTTGTTTTCTTCTCTCACCCACAAAATATCTCACACATCACCAGCTGGATTTTGTCCAAATGTGGAGGAATCGCGCGTCTCATAATTGTCTTGAGACGTTTTCAAAGCGACACTTATTAGCCTGAAAGCGTTGCTGCAGTCGCGGATGAAAACATGGCGACATTTGTTACTAATGGTTCCACAGTGAGACTGTGTCATCACTGGGTGACGCCGCCTTCACCATATTAGGAGGCAGTTTAGACTCGGGGGGGATGACAACAAGTTGTTGAATCTCGGGCTGCTTGAAAATCGAACAGCATTCCTCTTTAACATCGCTCGAAGGTCTGACAGAGAAAGGAAGATTGATTATGTTCGCTGCTGGCAGGTCTCCCATGAGGAGGATTGATCATCAATTGGTCACGTATCGGCCGAGCGAGTGTTGACAGCTCACCGCTACTGATGCTAGTGGCTGTCAATATACAAGCTCTCTTTCTCTTCATCTGTCTCCTTCACTTTCCTTCCCCCTGCGCTCCCCTCTTTCACATTTCCTTCTCTTTCTGCTTTTCTTTCTCACACACATAACAGATTTACCACCTGTAAGAAACAGAGAGCCTTATCGTTGCATGCTGACCCATATTTTCAACCCATATTCCTGTATTTGGGATCCATTCAGCGTTGTGAGCAAATGTTCTGCCTGTTTTTTGTTTCGTTTTTTCTTTTTTTCTTTTTTCTTTCTTCTTTTTTCTGTCTGGGTTCAAGCGTGAGGTCTTTTCCGTGGAGATGGATGTGCGTTGTATGTATGGCATTGTGTTTGTGTCGGAGTGGGTGTGTGTATCTGTGCACGAGAGAGTATTCCAATCATCTCTGATTTGCTGGCAAATTGAAAAATCCCCTCCATCCTTCCATCCCGTCATCCCTAGACCCCAACCCAATCAGACCCCACGACCAAACCCTCCAGCCTGCTGCTTTCATGGATAAATGTGTGTATGTGTGTGTGTGCATGTTGGTGGTGGTGGAAGATTCCAGGGGCTAATGTTGGGGAGGATTATCCCCCTCCTCTTCCTCTTTGAAGTGGTGCCCAATGGAACGAATTGCACCGTGCTGTCCCTAATGCACTGGTGAGCTTTCTCCATTTCTGTACTCCCCTCCCGAGTGCCGCCCCCAAACCCCCCCCCCCCTCCCCCTTCACCCACATCACTCATCCAATCGGCGTGCAACATGTCGAAACAATGTGTGGCACGGTGATTGGATAGTGTAAGTTAGCTGCTAAATATTGCTTCCTTTTCTTTTTTTTTTTTTTTGGGCTTGTGTGCTGTTTTTTGAATCAGGCTAAAGGTGGAGGTGTAGGTGTGTGTGTATAATGACAGTGATGGTGCTGGAGGCTGCTGGTGTCGAGGAGGTTGTCAGTGCAAATCCCTGCACCAGCTGAGGAAGTCAAAGACAGGAGTGCATTTTAAGCAACTGCTGCAACCCCGCGTGTAGTGATCTGTAGTTCACACATACTAGTTAAAATATTTTATCAGCCATTTAAATAACTAATGTGTAGCACTAAATATCTTAAGATGTGAGCCAGAAGATAAAATTGAACATAGGCATGTCTGTCATGTTAAAATCAAATAGAAACAAAAGAATCATGATATTTATCGTGCCTGTATTTCAGTGTTTAGTTTATCCTAGGTCCATTTAAGTGTTTTTATCTTCTATAGGTTTTATTTTTATTTTCCAGGTTTTGGAAAATGTTTGAGATGAGTTTTCTAGAGCAAAGAGGTCGGGGTTTTTAGCTGGAGAGGTCTGCAGAGGTCGAGGTGAGCAGGGAGGAGTGCTGGGGTTGGCTCAAAATAAGTTGGTGCCAGAGGAGGAGTGCAGGGTGGAGGCTCAGAGCTCTGCAAGCACAGAGGGAGGGGGGAGGGACTGGACTTTGAGAGTTTAAGGAAAAAGGGCTAAAGAATGGAGAAGAGGTGCTGGTGCCCAGGGAGGAGGTGGATGAATCAGGGGAAAATGCCAAGGCTCAGCATGAGACAGGAGACAGGGGAGAGCCGGGGCTGACGGAGGGAAAGCAGGTGTGAAAGAATCCCTTTTCCTTACTCATTTCCTCTTGTATGTTTTCACATCTATAATGACTCAAGTAAAACAATTGCAGTTAGTCTTTTCCCTCCTCTTAGTACATCGGTTACTCCAGCCAAGGCTGGCGAAGTGTCAAATGGCACAGTGTTGTTCTGTGCCCTGCCCTCTGCTCTCACTCGCTCTCTCACGGTAAAGACTTGGCAGCACACTCAGCGCAGCAGGTCAGCAGTCCCACACCCAGGAGGCCCTCCGAGCAGAACGGGACAAGTACACTTACGAAACAGTCCACTTAAGTAAGAGTATGTTTTATATCACATATGTTTAATATATCTTCTCTGGCTACTGAGCACTCACAAGCAAGGAGTGTAAGAAGGAGGGTAAGAGAAGATGAGAAGTAAGGGTAATTATAGGGAGAAGGAAAAAAAAAGAAAGAAAGAAAAAAAAAAAAAGATGTGACCTGAGAGTGAAAAAGCAGAGATTTGGAGGGAAGTTTTTGGACAGTCGTGCTGGAGAGAGTCAAACCTGCAGAGAGGGGCAACGGTGGCAACACCTCGAGCCCTTAGCTGCAGGTTTGGAATCAGCAGGGTGTTTGAGGACTGATATCTGTCAGGTAAACTCTGCCGGTACACTCTGTGCCGAGGCGAGGGGGAGGAAAAGCCCATCAGCTAGTTTTCCTTGGCTACAGGTTACGGTTTCACAGTTTGTTTTCTTTCCACTAACCCCCCTCGGTGCTCCATTCTGTTTGAACAAGAGCGGAGAGGAAGTTTCGAAGCAAAGTAAAGGATGAGAGGGAAATGTATGTATACACAAACTTGTAACCAGAAGTTTGCTGGCTTGGATTTACAGTGCGGCCAAAATCTGGGCAGGGAAAGGATAAAGAAACTTTCCGCGTCAGAAAAAGCTAAAGACAGAAAAAGTTATTTGGCAGATGACGCTTGCTTGTATCTTTATTATCTCAGACTGCCAACATCTATGGATTCCCTACAATTTTTGTGGTCTGTGTTGACTCACATCCACAATTCATGAATGCCAAGATCCACATAACCCACCAAAGAAAACGTCCAACGTCTCCAATTCCTTTTATTTTATTTTATTTTTTTTTCACAGAAGATTGTTGTTGGAAGGAACCACAAAGAACCATTGGACTCTTCTCCCGACTGTAATTTATTTTTCTTAAGTCATCTCTGTTCTGCGCAATTATCCAAAGAACACATTATTTAGTAAGTCATTTGTCAGTTTTTTATGTCTCTGACCCTTGTTCAGTTTACTTCTGGTTACATCTGATTTTCATTTACCCTCTGAAGTTTCAACTTTCAATACCATTGTCATAATTTTATTAAACTGCTTGTTGCTTTTATCATGTAGAAATCTTTGGACATGCCTCACAAGTGCGGATACTGGACTGACAAAAGTAGAAACAAAGCTGTTATTAAATTTCTGTGAAAATCATACAAAAAAGAAAATACTTTGAACGTCTATTATATTAAGTTTGACAAAACGTTGTGAACAACAGTGCATTATGCTAAATTTCAATACATTGTCAATACAAAATGATCAAGCAACAATTTAGTTCTTGAACACAAAAGTCCTTAACATGATCTCAGGATGCCTTCTTCTGAATTTAATACCTCAGATTTTCCTTAATTAACGACAAAATTTGTCTGGTCTCTTCCAGTTATTTTTTCTACGTATATTCCACCTTAATCTTCAAAGGGGAACTCCAGCATTGCATTTTCATAAAGCTCATAAAAGGGAGTTTAACAAACAAATAATAAAAACGGAAGCAGCAGAGGCTGAGGTATCCTGACTAAAGTCCCTAATATGGCTCAAAAGCCAAAAACCCTGGATCCTACGCTTCCCATAATGCAACTTAGTGGCATCTTTTCATTAGAACTTCTCTGCCTGGTTTATTCCCATGTCCCTCTGTCTCTACACCCCTAGTTTGTTATGCAGGTTTTCTCTTATTAAGTTATAGTCTCAAACTTGACAGAGTTCCTCCTGAGCCACAGAGGACGTTATACAACCATTTTCACTGGCTGAGTCATACTCCTCATGAATAGTAAACTGAATTTGATTTGTAAAATTGGTGGAATGCCCCAAACGTGAAGCTGAAATTGCAAAAATGGCCTCAGACACCACAGGGTTGATCTGATGTCAAGTGGCGTTAGAAAAGAGCCTCATCTACTATAAAATGCAGCTTTGCATTTCAGATGAGATTGTTTGCATGTTTGTTTGTACAGTATGAATGTACTGCATGACTTTTCCTTCTATCTGTGGCATCTCTCTTTTTCTAGCCAGCACAGTCAGTTCAGTTGAATAACGAAGAGAGACGGAGGAGGGAGAGAGTTGCGGGTGGTGAGGGGTATGTCATTTGACTCTCCCTTTTCAGGTCATTTCTTATCATTACATTCATCTGATTGTTGTCGAGGTAACTCCGTGCACCTCCTTGACATTCTTCCAGCACCTTCCCCTTCCATACCTCCAGCATGAAACCATCTCAAATGTTACATAATGTTCAGTAGGGTCAAAGGGCAGGGAGACAGAAAGAGCGACACACCGTCTCTAGTGCTGTGGCTGCTTGGTTACAAGATCCCTCTTTCTCTCTTACACAACAAACACACATATATACGAATACACAAACACATATATATGTACACACACACACACATATATATATATATATATATATATATATATATGATATGTACACACAGCACACATACAAACTCATTCATCGCCCACTTGCATACTGACAGAGGCATGCACCACTTACATACACACCCTCTTACACCTACACACTTATAAACACATAGCTGCGCGTGTGCGTGTGTATGTGTGTGTGTGTAAGGGGGGGGGGGTCTAGCTGCGGGCCAGACGGGCCAAGTCATGCAGCAGACAGACCCACCCTGTTGGATCAGCATCAACCTGGCTCCCCACACACAGCTCTGCTCCAAACCTAATACTGGCTCACTACACACAATCCCTTCTTCTTAGGCTGCTGTCTGTTTCCAAGATGCTTCAAGGTACTAAGAAAGATCCGAGACAAGGGCCTTTTCTGTCCACCAGCAACGGTTACTGTTATATCTCAAGACTTAACAGCCACTATAAGTGTTTTACCAGCCACCCAGGTCTCATTTCTAGATTCAGGAAAGACCTGGAAATCATGGTTGGCTTGCTCCCAGAGTGACCAGTAGAGTAACGTAGACTCCTGAGGGAAGCGGTCTGGTTCTTGCTGTAGTTTTACGAGCTCTCTGCAACCAGGATCTTGGCCTATGTTCGTGCTTGCTGATGGATTCTCCAGAGAGACTTGCCAGACATCAAAAAACTCGATTGATGGGATTTGGAGGTATAGTTTTTGAGGAATGATCAAACACAACACATCACTTGCTTTGTCTGAGCTCATTCAGGGGAGACTAGCTGTGGACTAACTCTGCTAATCCCCAGGGATTTATCAGCATTTTTGATATTGTGAGGTTCATTTCATATTATAAAATCAAACAAATTAGGGGCTAACAATATCAGGACTGCTTTGTGTTTTTGAAATATGTGATTACAGATGGGAGCTGTTTCAAAGACTGTTGCTTTGCTTGTTTACTAGCATTTCATCAGGTGAAAGCTTCTCCACCCACCAAGGTCAGGAAATATTGTTGAGACCTATTACCTTGTTTAGTTATTGATAGATACAGTAAATTGCATCTTCATGGAGTGAAATGCAATTTAAACAATTTAAAAGCCATTTCCTATTTTTTGAGTTCATATTGTTTTGGTATTGTACACCCGGACCTCTTGGTATTAATATGGAAAATTTACCATGTAGCTCTGGGTAATATATCACTGCTGAAGTTTTTTTATGCAAAAAATAGACACTTTTTAAAATTTATAACCAAGAAATATTGGATTTTTAACTAATGTGTCCTCTGGTCATGAAACAATCCCATCCATAATGCAACCACATAGACATTTAATTTATGAACATTTGCACTGTCTGCAAAGCCATATTACTGTTTTAAAACTACATAAGGCCATTAAAGCTAAATAATGCTTTAAGGCACATTAGCATACTGTATAGGGCCAGAGTGAATTAAGTTTAGAGGAAAGAAATGTAATAATTTGGCACTGAAATTTTATATAATATACTGACACTTAATAATTTTAACATTAATTTGTTACAAAATGATATGAAAAACTGAACAGAAATGTAGTTTGGTAATTGAAACTATGAACAATTATTATTTAAATGAATGATCACTTAGGAATAACAGGCAAGGTTAAAAAGGGAAACATCATAAGCAATGACCACTTACTAACAAGACTGCTGAGCAAACACACACCTTTAGTCTTCAGTTTGACAGCTTGAGCCATGGGACAGAATTTTTCATTTCATAGCCAAGAGTGTAAAAGTTCACAAATACAAGCAGGAGTCAATCTGTGGCGTAAAAGGTTAAAAATAATAAGCAAAAATCTTCAATCCTAAAATCCACTGTAAATATGAAAATGCTCCTGTGTGCCCTTCTTTGATCTGCTCAGGAATCTGGCTTGCATCATTATGTATGAGCTGAAGGCAAGAACAGGCTTTACACCTTCAGGTAGCCTCGAGCTCCATTCAGTATGCTAGAAACCGCCTGTTCACTGCTGTTTAAAATGCTACATGCTAAGCTTGACTGTGTAACACAGCCCTAAGGCTTCAAAGCTTACTGAGAGCTGCTCCTTTGGCTCCAGCCTTTGCTAATGCTCTGCCACAAGGTCATCGAGCTGCCTTCCAGGGCAAAAAGAGAGATGAGAAACACTTAATTATGCCAACGTCAATGAAAGTATTTGTATTTTGTCTATACTGGCGCAAATTAGAGATTCACAAAACATACCGACACGTTAATTCTTCACAAAGCTAGAGCCTGACCGACATTGGATTTTTGGGGCCGATACCGATATTCGGGAGTAAAACATTTCCGATTATCGATATATCGGCCGATACATCTAAACAAACATGGCAGAACGTTTCGCTGGAAAACGTTTTGAATGTCAGTGACAGATAATCAGGTTTGTCCTGTTAAAATCAGAAATCTGCATTGAAAACCTCTTTTATAATGCAATGCAATGTAACATTATCTGCCAAAATATGTCCCAGTCAATGCTTCTGTAGGTTTGTCTGATGTTGTCTGCGTCTGGTTTTCCTTCAGTCTCTCGTCCAGTCCAGTCTTCCGCTCACTTTTTAATGTGCAACAGTGGAGATCATAAAGTGAAACTCAAACATCAAAGTCTGTTTACAGGTCTCGTGGAGTGCTACAGCATGTGGGAACTGAGTTGTACACAGTCAAGTGGTGTCACTCGAGTCAGTGTTGTCTGGGTCTACAAGTATAAAAATTTTAGAAAAGTCTGGGGGTGTGGAGCCTGCTCCTCATCTCTGCTACCAGCATAACACATACACCCAAATCTCTAAATCACTGAACTGTGGGCAGTTGAGCTGCATTGTGTGCTTTTGACGAGTAAGAGGAATGTGTACAATATTTCTGGTTCTGCTGCTCTGACTTTGATATATTTTCTTTGTGAGTCAGACTGTGTTATCGGACTGCGATGCTACTTCAGCGCAGTCTTCTTTTAAGGTGCTGAATGATTTGTCACACAGTAAGTGCTTCCTCCTTCAGACTTAAAGACTGTGGCCAGATCCTCTCAAAGTCCGGCCACTTAAAGGTGTCCACAGGGATGCTGTCAGCTGTCCCTGTTGATTTAGCAGTGTCCATCCCTGTCTTAAGTCAGGAGAGGAGTCCACTCCTTGTACCGCCGGGCCGGTCTGCTCTCCCTGCACCTCTGCTCTGTGTAGAACCACTGATCTTGTATGTAAGTGCTGGTTAGGGCAAAAAACTTAAGCTACTGGTTTCTGTGAGTAGGTTTCCTGTATCCTGTGGCTTTTATGCTTCTCCTTATGCTTATTTACACAGAATGTGTAGTTGGGGTAATTACCCAAAATGACCTTCCGATAGTCCCACTACCTGCTTCCCTCTCCTTATAGGCTTGATTGCAAGGTAGGTGATGCACAGTCAGAACCTCTTTAACTGAAGACTGAGAGGACTCTCAATTTCTTTTGAGAGGAAATGTTGTGTTTGTGTTGCCATGATGTAACCTACAGCATGCAACATGATTTTCTCATGCAACTGAACAGCCACAATCTTATTTCAAGGGCGTGAGCTTTTGCATTACATGAAATATACTATTACTGATGCCCTCCCCTTATACTGTTGCTGGAATTTGCATTATATAAATGGTGCAGGACTTTTCAAGCAGCAACATGAAACTTTTTCTTCAACTCCTGGGAAAACAAAGCTTATGTGGACTGACTCTGTCGTTCTACTTTTATTTTTAGAGTCAGAGTGATATTTCCCTGACATTTCCGCCTGGCTGCTGCAACCCAGTGGCCGGTCTTTTCCAGCAAAAGCAAAAGCAAAAGGCCAGGCAGCCTTTTATCCCAGCTAAGTGGCATGGCAGGCCAGTTTGAATTGTGCCCCTCAATGGCTGCTGTTAAGACTGCTCGATAGTAACAACAATGAAACTCCTGAGTGACTTTAACTCTCCACCCACCTCCTATCACTCTGCCTCTCACCTTTTCTTTTATCATCTCTTAACTTTTTTTTTGGATAACATCTTTGTCCTGACTTCCCTACCTGCCTGTTCCATTTTTTCAACACATTCATACAGAACTTTTAGTTAATGTTTTCCTTCTTTCATTCTTTCTTTCATTCCGTTTGTCTTTTTATCTTTTTTTTTTTACTGCCTCATTTTCTTCTGTTTTATCACCTTCTCTTTTCATCTTCATCTTTTTTTCTTTTCATTTATAAAATAACTTCAATAGTCTTGTCCTGTCTCTCTGTTTTTTTTTTTTTTTTTCTTCTTCCTTCATCTCTCTATTTCTCACTCTAACACCTCCTTCTCTCTCCCTCTTTCTCTCTCTGGATATCCTCACCATCCTGGTGCCCGTCTGATATGAGTTCTGTTGGATGAAATAAATATGAGGCTGGAGAGGTATAAATATTTATAACTGCTTCGGCTGTATAATTCTGCTCGGCAGTGTGTTGTTGCACTGTGTGTGTGTGTGTGTGTGTGTGTGTGTGTGTGTGTGTGTGTGTGTGTGTGTGCGCGTGTGTGATTGTGTGCGTGCGTGCATGCATGTATACATGTAAGGGGTGTGTGTGTGTGTGAGTGTGAGTGTGAGTGTGAGTGTGAGTGTGAGTGTGAGTGTGTGTGTGTGTGTGTGTGTGTGTGTGTGTGTGTGTGTGAGTGTGAGTGTGAGTGTGAGTGTGAGTGTGAGTGTGAGTGTGTGTGTGTGTGTGTGTGTGTGTGTGTGTGTGTGTGTGTGTGTGTGTGTGTGTGTGGTATATGTCTTCAGACCCTTGGCCAGTGCAGGTGTCAAGGCTGCCGCAGGGATAAATAATTCACATGAAGCTAAACCTTAAATGCACATCATTTTGATAAGACAATAGGAGCAGCATGACAGCACACACACACACACACACACACACACACACACACACACACACATTGACACACACCACCTGGCACTGGGCATATGTGCCTTTACACACATAGAAATAAATGCATGCTAGTTCACATCCCACTGCTCACACATTTCACACACATACAGTAACCATGCGTGAAAACACACGCGTGTAAACATGTGTATGCATAAAATTAAATGCACACATTGACACACTCTGATAAGCTTACATGCAATCTTAATACACAAATGTAGTTAAACACACTCACACACGCACAGGCCGAGTAATATATCCATCCATCCATGAAATAAACACACATTAATGATGCACACTCTCCAGTGACTAAAAAAAAAATGACACTATAATATGTATATTACTGCTGTTTGTGTGGCTGCTGTGTTCATATGCCTGTCTATACTTGTTTGTAGTTAAGGTGACCACTCGAGTCTATTTCTGGTTGTGTTTCTTGCGTGAGTGTGTGTGTACCTTCGTGGTACACACACTCATGCGTTGGCGAGTGTTTGCTCATGTCAACCATCTCCGCTCTGTCTCTCACAACGCGCTCACACAGTCAGACACAGGCTCACTACCTGCGTTACACACAGATAGGGCTGCGTCAATAAGTAATGAGAGCGATACGAGGGCCCCCCAGTTGACCCAGGCCTTTAATATTTTACGGTTGGGTCTCTCAGACCGTACCAGCCGACACACTGCCGCAGCTCAGCCGTAAAATCTCACTTCACAGAACGCGATGGCAAGCGCCGCCCTCTAAGGTCCAATTTAATAACATCCTCTGAGAGCCTGTCAGTGCAGTCAACTCAAATAGCACTTTGTAGAACTTTTGTTTTATCCTATATGTATAAGATTTAAAGCTACTGTACAAAATGTTTAAGCGTGGAGCCTTTGCGGAAATAGGATTCGAGTTTGAGCTTTAGGTGCTAATTTGACACGAGTGTGAAACTGTGAGTTTTGAGCAACTGGGGCAGCTTATATGCATTTTTTTTTTTTTTTTACAGTCATGAAATGAACACCTACACTGTCTGTAAATCCTTATTACTGTTTTAAAGCCACATAAGACCATTAAAGTTAAGTATGGTTGTTCAGGTACAGTAGGATACTGTATAAGGGCCAGACTGAATAAAGTTTAGAAGAAGAACATAATAATTTGGAACTGCAACTTAATGTAATATTCTATTACTTTATAATTTTGACATGAATTTGTTACAAAGTGATTTGCTGTCAAAATAATATGAAACCAAATGCCAGAGAGAAACAGAAAACTAGTTAGGTAATAAGTGAAACCATTCAAAAATAATTATTATTCAAGATAGACCATAATAATGAAGAGACAGTTAAAATCATTGAGTCAGCTTCACTGCAGTAAGTTTACGTGCACAACAGCAGTGTTAATAAAGGAAGGGACAAACATTTCACCTTCCTGCCCAGATTTGTTGGTCAGAGATTTTACATGTGTCATTTTAGTCACAAGCTCATTCTTATAAAACTTCTGCCGCTACCCGACAAGGCAAAGATCAATGTCAGCAGTAACATTACCTGCTGGATATCAGGGAAAAATATCATATTCATTATTTCAGTTTCAAAACAAATGAAACACAAGGGCAGAATCAAATAAAGAGTATGTCAGTTGGCTGACAGGAAGCAGTTACTTGGTTGATAATAACAAGAGAAGCCAATAAGTTCCCCACAGCAACCAAACATCTTGTCCCCACTTGACCCAGGGCTTTAGATATAAACAGCTGGAAGGATGAATATTTATGAATTGATTGCATACAATGTCAAGCACACTGTTCATCTAAAACTACTGTCCGTAACGGAATCCATACCATCAGTTTTTAATGCATAAGTGCAACACAATTGAAAAACAGCAGATCATTTTGAAGTAAACAACGCTTCATGCTGAAATCCAAAGGTGTTGTTAACCACACAGAGAGCAGAGAAACAGAAGGGAAATTTTGCAGAAGTTTCGATGCCACTGCTCAGAATAGATCCGCTCAGCAGGCGGACACTCAGGTTTAGTTTTGATTATATTGGTTTACAGTCAGACAAAGCAAGATGTCCAGTGGAGGAATCCACAAGTCTTTGTCTCAAAATGGTACCTGTCAGACGTATTGATTTTATCCAGGTTTGATGTGTATTTAGTGTGTGTGTGTGTTTTTGTCATTTTCTACACGGTACACAAATGAACCACTGCCCACACAAAGTTTGTAGTGAAAGCCAAATTTTCCAGTAATAACAGGCAGTGTAATACAAGCAAGGAATAGAATTTATTAGATTTGGATGTGAAATCTGTTTCCATTTGGCTGTTGTCATTGTATTTTTAAGTAAAACTTAGAATCATTAATAGTAGTGTAATATGTGATTTGTTTCACCCGTGTCTGTTTGTTTGTCAGCAGGATTACGCTAAAACTACTGAACTGATTTGGACCAAACTCGTGGAGGGTTGTGGCATGGGCCAGGGAAGAACCCGTTACATTTTGGTGCAGATTCGGTTAAATGGACAGACCTGGGTTGTTGTTTTTTTCTCTCTTTCCTTAACATTGGGAAATTGCATTTTTCGACTTTTTCGTCTATTTCCCAGCGAATAATGTTTCTGACAGACACGTGTAGGGTTGTTTGGTCATGGCAGAGGTATGCGCTCTACTGAGTGCCATTCTAGTTAACTGCATACTATGTCCAGTTTAAATATTAAATACCTAAATTACATTGGCGACATTGTTCGGTGATGTTATCATGACTGCTTCAGGTACATTTTAGTGGTTTTGTTAATAGTTTTATGACCTCCTATGTAAACGGTCTCTTGACCAGACATCTGTTGGAGAGAGGTGTTTACTGGAAGAGAGCATTTTGCAAGTGTCTTCAATTAGCTGAAAATGACAGATCATAATCTTACAGTGTGCAACAGATCGAATTTGAGTTTCGCTATAGTCTTTTTTTTTTTTTTTTTTTTTTTTTTTTTTTTTTTTTTTTTTTTGTCAGTACAGAAAGCATTAAGTCAGACATTTGTGGTTTCCAGTGGCCTAGTTTAGCATGTTTTTCACTGCATTTGTGTCCTCATTTATGTTTTTTATTGTAGATGAATGTGTGTGATTCGAACTTTCCACCTTTTGAGAAAGTCTGATTGTGGCCACTAGCGATCGGCAGCAACTGAAGTGAAAACAGATACTGAAAAAAACAAAACAAAAAAAAAAGTTCTCAGACAAACTCATGTCTGGTTGCTTTGGTACTCCATCGTACAGTATGTGGCATGAGCTCTTTGGTTAACACCTTCTGTACAAAATTGTTGCAGCATTTTTACAGCTTAATGAGCTCTTGTTGCAAACTGCTAGCCTTTCATTGACATTGACAGTTTGTTACTTGTCTCATGATAGTGTCACAGAGTTACAAAACCTGGAGTAATTCACAGTTTTCTGTTGTTCTCTGATTGGCAGTTTGTGTCTCTTTTTGTTCTCTTGTTCTGTTTTTGCTGGCCCTGGGGGTACGATTTTACCAAAAAGAAAAAAAAAGAAAAAAGCTCACTGTAACTTGGAGAAGCGTATAAAGAGAACTGTGTGACATGCTTTCGGGTTTACAGTTGTGCCCCACAACATTAGCAGTGATGCGGGGTCCAAAGTTTGAGTCTTGTTCTCATTAAAAGGCACTTTTAAAGTAGCTGGTGACACTTTCCATTCGCTGCTACAGAGAAATAATCAGGTGTGTCAGGGTGGAATTAGAATATTTACATTACGTTTGTTATAGTTTTAACACTACAAACATATTTTAACAGCTATTTACGAATCACTCGTTAGGCTGGTTCTCGCCTTCAGCATCACACCCTGATTTAACTTTCTCTTTGTTATACACAAAGCAAAACCTCCTCAGATCATTAGCCATGCGAGTCAAATAATAACTGTCAGATCTCTGTGCCCAGGCAGTTAGATGTAAAATCACCCTCATTACAAAGGACCCCTCATTCCAACTCTCCCCCTCCTTCCCCCATCAAGTCGCCGTCATGAAAACTCTTTTTTTTCCAGGACAAATGCGTTCAAAAACATCATTAATTCTGGTACCATGATGAAACACCAAGAAAGATGCATGGACGTCCTGTGCAGCTGTATTTTTCTTAAACCTGTGTGTATTATTGTAGTTTTTAAAGTTCTGTGTATGTTTTTTTTTTTTTATCATTCTGTGTGTGCTGTGTGAGCCGCTATGAAGATGCTGCCTTGTGATGGACAGTTGAACTTGAGCAAACATACAGATTGCCAACTTGAGGTTTGTTAATTGTGTCAAGAGGCTTTTCATCTAAGGTGAGAAGAGATGGGATGCTAAAAGAAGTTTTAAAAAAAAAATGTTAACGCTGATGTGAGCAGGCTGTTTAAGACCAGCGTTTTAATATGATCACCTGCTTAAGTTGCTTTTATGGACACAGCAGACCAAAGTAGCTGCCAGCATATCCACCCCGGCCAGCCTGAGCTGCTCTCGTTCAGCAGGGAAGCTTGTCCTCAGTCTGTAAATCCAGAGTACAATAAATTGAAACTAATTGGAAGATTACAGTCAGCTGGGTCCACCCTGTTAGCGCCCAAAATCCATCACTTCCCTAACTGAGTTTCACCATAGAGCTGTGAACACAATTTTGCAGAGGTTCCCAGATGCTATAATTTTGTCCCAGCCAGCCCTCTCAAACCATTATGGAATAAAGTTTCCCCGCTGAGCACCCTGTAGCATCTGCAAACAAATTCCTCAGACCAACACTTACCCCTGACTGGCCGGGCAATAAAACATAGCCAATTAGGCTTTACTCCTTGCTGTGTGAAGCCTTTCTCCCGCTGCTGAGTGTGATTCTAGTCTGAATAACTTCCTCCCCGACTTCCCCTCCTGAGAAGAGGTGGATGGAGGGGAACCTCTCTACGCTACCTGCCAAATACTCTGATACTTTCTCCAGAGGTAGCACTAGCACATCTGTTCATTAGAGACGTACAGAGTATCGCCTCTTGTTGTAATCTCACCATCGTCTCGTCTTCATCTGTACATTGCAAGAGACTGTTTGTCCTGCATCTGTCCTACTACTAGGTTAATATGTAGAACCCATAGGCTCTGTGTACTTTTACAAAGATTCTTCCGAAGATGATTTAGATCATTAACCAACCGAATAAATCAGAACATGTATGAGAATATGAACAGATGCATAAGTGTGGTAAGATTTCATAACTGAGCTACTGACCAAGATGCCATTATTTTTTTCATTTTTCTTTTGCCTGATGTTTTCACATCCCAGGTGATGAACAAAGACATCCAAACATGAGTTGTTAGGTAAAACATGAGTCATGTTCAGGACTATAGTGTGGAGCTGCAAGTGCAAAGAGAGTGGGTGGTGTATTTCTCCAATTTGTAGATAAGGATTAATGAAGAAAAGACATCAGTAATAATGTGTGTGTGTGTGTGTGTGTGTATATAAAGATGATAAAGCATGAACACAACGAACCACAAGGACCTGACCAAATTAATATCGTGAAGATGACACCCACCCACTTTCCCCCACTGCCACCCGAAGTCGAAGCAGTGGTTGCATGCGGCCGACTCTGAGTCAACTATGAAAATCCTGACTTGGGGACAGACCTTTTCTAATTCGTTTATGTCAAATTCAGATAAACATTATTTAGCACGATACATAGTAATTGTGAGCAAAGCGCTGCTGGCCACCAATGGAAGACTATATTCATGTTGTACAGTACTGGGGATTCCTTAAGGAACTGTGGCACGAAGGATTAGACGTTTCCAAAAGCTCAGACCAGTCTCTTCTTTAATCCTTTCAGGGCTTATGCATGCTGCATACAAGACGGCCGATCCATGCTGTCTGGATACATTGTCAAGTGAGATTTTGGAGACAATTTAATCCCCCCCCAAATCCTGTTTTGTTTGCTGACATGAAACAGTTTGTCCAATAAAACCTCAAGTAATAAGGTTTTCATAACCGGGATTTGATCTTTAAATATTTGCTATTAGACATGGTGTGGTGTGTACACCGCTTTCCTCTCATTTTAATTAAAGTGTGTGTGTGTGTGTGTGTGTGTGTGTGTGTGTGTGTGTGTGTGTGTGTGTTGTCTGCCTGTTTGTTGCTCTCTATTTTCCTCCCTCCATTTCTCTCCTTTCCCCTTTATCTCTACATGGACAGTGCATGAGGAATCTGTAGAGAGGGGAAGGGGGGGGGTGGATGAAAGACAGGAGAAAGACAGAGGAGGGGAAAGGAGGACAGAGGAGCTGACGAGGGGGGTGATGGAAAAGTGAAGAAAAAGAGAGGATGGAAAAGGGGAGTCTGCAGCTGGAAGAAGGAGTGCATTCAAAGAGGGAGGAGACAGGAGAGCAAAGAGGTGGATGTGGATTTGAGAATGAAGAGAAAAGGAGGAAGCAGGAAGGGAGAAGAGTCGTGCACATGGAAAAAGAAAAAGAGGAGTACGTGATTGTGGAGGAATGAAAGGAGAGAGGGAGAGAGGAGCAGAGTGTTGGTGTCACAAGATTTATTTAGAGTTTATTGCTTTGGCAGAGATCCAGACTCCCTCCCCATACTCCTCCAGCAGGTACATCTCTGTGTGTGTGTGTGTGTGTGTGTGTGTGTGTGTGTGTGTGTGTGTGTGTGTGTGTGTGTGTGTGTGTGTGTACTCCTGGAAGCATACATGTAATTTTATACATGTATAAATATGAACATGCACAGAAAGCAAAGGAACAGTGAAACGTGAGAGAGAGTTTTCACTGTTCCAAAGAGAAAGGACAGTTATATGAAAAATACACAGAGTGAGACCCACAAGTCTATTAAGATACATGTGAGGAAAACACACACAAACACACACACAGCCAAAAGCTGAACATCTGAGCTCTGATTGGCGAATGATGTTGCCATGGATCCCAGGTGGGAGTGGCTACAATGTCAGAGACTGACTAGCAGGAGCTAATAAATCATGTAGTTTGTGTCTGTGTGTGTGTATGTGTGTGTGCGGAAGCGTTTGGAAGTGATAGACTTTTGAGTTTGTGCTTGATTGTAGCGTGTGTATGTGTGTGCGTGCGTGCGTGTGTGTGTGTGTGTCTGGCGGCTGTGTATGCTGTACATCAGGGAGGATTTCACAAAGCCTCAGTCTGCGGAATCCAGCTGCAGCAGCCTCCACTGTCTGCTCGTCTGACCCACTTTCTCCTCTTTCCTTCCTCCGCTTCCTTTGTTACCTCCTTCTGTCCTTGCTTCTTTCCTACCCTCTGATTGTCCTTCCTTCCATCCTTCAGCCCTTCCTTCTGTCCTTGCTTCCCTCCTCCTTTTATTTATTTATTTTTTTAAATGCCCTTAATCCTTTCTTCCCTCATCCCTCTGTATGTCTTGTAATTTGGGTAAATGTTTCTCTTTTCCGACTGGCTGAAGATCTCAATGAACAAGCCACAGCACGTCATTCTCTTCTTTCTCTGTCATGGTTTATTCTTGTTTCACTGTCTGCCTGTCTCTTTGAATGTCTACCTGGTTTCCAGGTGGTCTGTCTGTGCCTTCGGTATGTAGACTCTCTCATATGCTATTCATGAGTTATCTATCTTCTGCTTTTAAACTTTTATCAACCCAAGATCCAAATTCATTCTCACCTTTAGCTTCAGGTCCAGTAAAACCTTGTCCTGCTGGGGGAGTGCTGGTGCTGGGGGAATCATAAAATCATAAGTAATAGACCTACAACCTATTGTAGGTCAAAAATAGTCAAAGCGTCACAATAATGTCATCTGCGCTGACAGTAAATGCTACACGGTCATTATGGCTTTCAGTCTGTTGCATTCAGTGACATTTTCCGGGGGTACAATATTTATAAATACAGCTATTTTTATGCTTGAGAACAGATGAGGCTTTCCAAATCCTGTTCCAAAACTGACATGCCCTCTCTGTATAGATGCAATACAAAACACTTATAGAAAATACGAAGACACTGTACAACAAAACAATGTGGAAAACCCTGCAGATTACAGAAAACTGGAAGGCACAGAAAGAACCTGAGGTGGTTACCTATTTTTAAGTGAACTTTTTACCTTGGTCATGTTCTCCCTATTAGCTTGAAAACTAAAAAAAAGGGACTAAGGATTCTCCTGACCTTCACCATATCTTGTAAATTGTGTCTATAAGAAATTGCAGTTTGTCATTCTCTTCTCAAGCGGTGAAAAACAGGTATAAATGTTGTAAACCGCATTTAATACAATACTATGTTTTTCTACCCAAGTTGAACTCTATAGGCACTCGAGAAGTGATGCGTTTTCGAGTTAGTGGTTTATAACCGCATTTCTTTCTCGACAATGTAGCACAAAGACACAAAAGTCATAGACGTTCAGCGAAAAAATGAAGCAATAAATAAAAAAAACAGGAGGTTCTTTTGTGTACAGGACGTGAGATAGAAATTTAATATCGCCCTTACATTCAGGCTTATTGAATTCAGATATTACTTGTATTATCTTGTGGGCACCCACTCGCCTTACATGCTCATGATCCGTTTTGGGTCGTGACCAGTAGTTAAAGGACCGAGATAATGCACACTGGCTAACGTTCCCCACTGTGCATAGTGTTATTGCGCTGGCAGCTTCAGTGGGTGAAGTCAAGTCACCGACTGTTTTAGGGTCCTCTGAAGGGCACTACAGAGGGAAGGTAACAAATTTACACCGAGCTACTTTATCCCTCCAGGTAGCTGATAACATCTTAATGTCTTTATGATTCGCAACACAGATATTTGTGTTCCTGCTGCCAAGATCTTCTTTTATGGCAGATACTTTTTCAGCCCACAGTATTTTTTTTATACAGTCTGTTTATGTTGCATGGACTTAAAGGGACTTTGGCAAGGCAAAGCAAGTCAAGCAGAGTTTGTTTGGATAGCACCTTTCAAACAAAAAGATGTTTCAAAGAGCTTCACATATGGCCCGAGACAACACAATGAAAAGAATTAAATTACAATGAAATGATAATGCATTAGCATAATCATGTGCCTCAACTTTGATTAAAAAAAAAAAAAAAAGCTGCAGTTGACAGAAGTCTAGAGTCTATACCTAGAGGAGACAGCACCTCATATTAATCCATTGTGTGTGTTGCATAAAGCTACAGGGTATTTCACCATGTTTTGTTTTATCCAATCCAGTCCCAGAGGACCTGAGAGGTCTGGAGGGTCCGTAACACAGTAGCAGATCAGAGATGTGTTTTAGCCCTAAACCATTTTGTGCTTCATAAACCAGTAATGGTATTTTAAACTCAATCCTTTGACACACAAGCAGCCGAAGTAGCAATTTGAGAACTGAGGTAATGCGTTCTGGTTCTGTGCTGTGTTGTGAATCATCTGCAGCTGTCTGATAGCCGTCTAATATCAACGTAGGCCAGTCCACTAAGATAAAAGCATTTTGTTGTTCGATATTAACCCTCTAATGGTCACTGTGTTATAAAAGAATAGGTCAACATTTTTGGAAATACGCTTGAAAAAATAATCCACCACATGAACCCAAATTAAACCGCAACTTGTTGTTTTTACACTTAGGTTTTTGTGCAGAATAAACAAACAAGATATAATGTGTTAATTAATGAGCTTCAGAGGTGCAGGTAGGCGGATTTTATTAGCGGCTGACAGAGCCAGGCTAGATGTTTCCCCTGTTTCCAGTCTTTATGGCTGCTGGTTGCTGGCAGGAGCTTCATATTTACCTTACAGACATGAGAGAGGTTCTCACCTTACTCCTGAATTAAAAAAAAAAAGAAAAAGAAAAAAGTAAGCATATTCTGCAGAATGTGGAACTATGCCTTCATGGTGGTCTTGTCGTGGATGTTAATAATTAGTCTGAGGCCATAACTTGACTGAGATTTTGATTTATTTTATTGCTTTTTGCAAAAGCTGTTCCAGGATGTGAATTCACCTTTCTTATTCACCTTTAATATAGTTAGAGGTTGTAGTGTTCTCCTCTACTTTAATTTGATAAAGCACATGGAGAACTTGACTTTGGAAAATTTCACTTTTTATCCTAATAATCAGCAGCGTAAGTTTGACTCTAAGAACTAGTGAGATACAGATGAGCAAATTCTTGTTGATGTCCGTCATCACTAATTGGCTCTCACTTTGTGTCACATTATCAGTCAACTGCTGAAGCGGATCAATAGTCCCGATTAGATGCTTCTCCACCACAAGTCTGTGTGTCATGTGGCATAGGTGCTAGACTGATAGCTTTACATGTCTTCGTCCAGCTGCATACTTCCCTTCACGTGTTTGTTTGTCCACCCAGCACCATCAATCATGCTTTCAAAAGTGTGACTTTAAACATCCCTCATGGTTGAGATATTTGACAACCATGAGCTAAACTTTACTTTTTGGCTTTGAGGCAGCAGCAGTAGATTCACCAAATTTACGTCTCTCAGACAGGTTTTTATTTTCACTCATAAATTTGTAATGTTGTGACAGATGAGGATTCTAGGTGTGGGAGTTATCTAACTGTCCCTGTAGGATCATGAAGAGGATTTATGATGTGTTGCACAGGCCCTTTGCTTTGACGCTCCATGTCGCTGGGGTGTTATATTTTTGAGGGTAGACTGTGAAGGAAAACCTTTTACAAGATGCACTACATTTCTTTTCTTTTTTCTTTTTTTTTTTCTTTTTTTTTTTTTTAGAAATGTTCTCTTCAGTTAATTAACAATTTAATGGTTTGCAGTGTCTTATAGACGCATGTTTACCAACCAAATGTAATTCAAAATGCCACGGATTGATTTGTTGTGATGAAAATGTTTGACCCTGTGTTGTTTTTGGGGTTTTATTTGCCTATAAGGGGAAAACCACTTTCGGATCACAGTAAGCCTTTATTTGGTGATTTGCAGGTCAAAAGATGTCCACACTTCTAGGGCCAGCCTTAGTCAACGGTTTTGTAGAAATCTAACTTACAATAACTGTTGTTTGAAAAGCATTTAAATGACTATATATCTGTATGAAGCAGTTCACTACATGTTGAAATATCAACTTTTAAATCCTAATGAACAGTTTTTTGTGCCGCTGAGGGGCAGTAGAAACACTCTGGGCATCACTGACATTCATTTGGAGTCGTGTTTTGGCCGATGTTCAATGCTTGCTCCCCCCTGTAGCTCTGTTTTTGGTATCCACCAACATCTGAGGGAAACAGGTGGTTCATAAACTGCTAATGTTCCATATCATTGGCTTCATCACTGTACAAGCAGCTCCATTCACACTCACGTCACCCGTTGTTAATATAAAAGCACTCTGTATGTGTGCTTTAACCTTTAACCTTTCAACACAGGTTTGAATCTGTTACATCGTGGTGTCTTTTGATCTGCGACTTCTCAAGATCTGTTGATTCCTTCGTCATCGTAGTGTGAACGACGGCACGCAATTAGCTTTGATTACTTTTTTATGGTTGTCTTAATAATTATTGATGTAGATGTGAACAGCAACACAGTGGTGGTAATCAGCCCAATAATCCCAGCTGTGTAACTAATAGATGAAATATATATAAGAGGCACAGTAACAAATCAATCGACTGTTTTAGACTTGTACCGCACAAGAACACCTTTTTATAACAAGCTGTCTGCACTTGAGTGTACACTCCAGTTTAATTATTCCAGTTGGGATTGTCTTGTTAGTAATTAACCCAGGCTCTCCATATTGGGTTTGAGGTGATATTGGGCCAATTAAAGATCAATAATCTTGATCTTTAGCGGGCTGCCACCTCACAGTTGTGTCTGTGTATTTCAGGGCCAATGAACAGTCGATAGTGCTCATTAGTAAGCAGCACAGGTCTGTAGTCAATATGCTGGGAGCTGGGAGGGTCAGGTCAATATAGATCTGAGCTGGAAGTTAGTTGGAGAAGTAGAGAGAGAAAGAGGCTGTTATCTCCTTTATTTCTTAGCTTCTTTCCACTCTTTTCTTCCCTGAGTAGTGTAACTCACGGGTGAAATAAATAACAAGCTGTGTTGTCATCCTTGTAATATTTTTTTTTTATTGTCTTACTATCTGCACTGTGTCTTTCCTTTGCTCTCTCCCTCTGTTAGTATGTCTTCGCAGTAGTTTACAGCGTGTCACATATCACTTAAATCAATACCATGAAATCCATTTTCAGCCACAGTCACAGACACTTAGACACACAAACACACACGCTTCCCTTTATTTGTCTCTGTTTCTCAGGAAAAACACATACATGACACAAACACATGTTCCTGATTTCTCCAAAGACACACACGCGCAAGCACGCATTCCTTCTCTGGTCCCTGTGGGTTTTTATCTTTATCTCAGAGATCAGTTCGGGAATTAGCTCTGACGCAGCTCCTGCCCTTCCGCCTGGAGAAGCACACACACGCAGACACACACCGTCTTTCAGTTGACTGACCTATGACAAAATTATTTTGTGTATTATTATTTCATTTCACCTGTTGTTATGCTTACTTTAAAAATATGATTAGATAACCTGAGTTGAAATATCAAAAGCAAAAATAAAGGCTGGAAGAGAAGACATACTAAAAACAGAACATGCAATAAATGCTGATGGTCATGTCCTAGTAAGACTTTTTGTTTAGTTTTGTAAGTGTGAAAACAGCATTGACATATAGTTTGCATATAGCAAACACCATATTGAATGTGTGGACAGGGGAAATAAATTAATTCATAATTGAAATGAATTCATGTCATATTAAGTGGAAAGCAGCGATAAAACACCCTGAGATATTAGTTCACCACGGTTACAGTAATGGTATTGTACAGCAATTAAGTTTATACAATAATAATAATAATAATTTTTAGTAATTAAATAATTAAAGTTTTTGTGTGCCTCAGCACACCTAGGCACATATCTTCATAACAATACTTAAAAAAAAAAAAAACACTCAAATAGTCAAATATGTGTCAAAGCCATATATTAACCAGTTTATCTTTGTTTGTGTGGGCCCAAAACAATCCAGTATCAGGAGGGTTTCAGTAGGTCATCTCTGTCGCTGACCTTTTGGAAAACATGCTTAGAATTTGTGCAATATGTGGTTAGAAAAGTACGCAGTTCGCCCCTCTGTATCACTGCGACTTACAGTACATACACACGCACGCACGCACGCACACACACACACACTGACACACATACGCACAGCGGTCAACAGAGCCCTAGCTGTCATCAACCACTAATTACATCAACAGGTGTCTGGCAGGAGGGCACCATGCCCTTTGCATGCACGAGTGTGTGTGTGTATGTGTACGTGTGTGTGTGAGAGAGAGAGAGAGAGAGAGAGATGAACTCACATGTGTACATATGGTCTGTGTATGATCATTTATGTGTCCGTGTACATTAATTGTCTGGACAGGAGAGACAAGATTAGTGTAGAGAGAGGTGGTGATAATACACACTAACAGAGAGAGAGAGAGAGAGAAAGAGGGAGGATGAGAGAGCCTCACAGTGTGAAGGTTAGCGAGATAGCGAGAGATATACACAGTGTGGTATGAGAGGCGCTGGCTGTGCTCAGCACAGTTAATGCACTTGTAATGCTGATTATCTCCAGCATGTCATGTCATGGATGGATGCGAAAGAAAGGAGGTGGGTTCAGTTGTCGAGGGATTAAGGGAGTAGGGAGGATGGATGAACCAGTACCAGGACTAGCAGATAGATGGATAGAGGTAGAAATGGAGGAATGCAGCTTTCTGCTGCTTCTTGGTTTCTTGCATTTTCTATAGAACACAATAAATAGTTATTTATGGCTTATTATTACCTCTGTCAAGGAGGTCATGTTTTCACCTGTGTCTGTTTATTTGTCAGCAGAATTACACAAAAAGTACTGAATCGATTTGGGGCAGATTCAAATTAAGTTTGAAGTATATTAAATGTTGCACATTGCATTGATGGATTCATTTTGCTTATTATGTCTGTCTTAACTTTTGCTTTAAAGAAACTTCTCTGGTGCACCTGCTAATAAGCAAATTACCTGTCAAGTTTAATTTGTGTCGCATTGATCAATCAATGTCCAATATCCACCAATATGCCATCTTGACTTTGTCATAACCAGATGGTATTACAGATAGAACTGACAAACTTCTTACCTGACTGATCACAAATAAAATATGTTATAAATGTAAAAAAAAAAAAAGGTTTCAAATTTAAATAAATTCTTTGAGCGTGTGTTTGTTCCTCTCTGAGACCAACATGGCTGTTTCCCCCAATATCACTGAGGAAAATTGTCTGCATGGTCATTTCCTGACATGCTCAGCGCATCGACGCGTTGGTCTCTCACTTCAGGCTGGTGAAGATATCCCAAGACAAATAGTCATTCATGATTGGCAGACTTGTAAAAACATTGATACTTTTACAAACTGCAACCACATCACTTCCCTTTATCAGAGGGAAAACAATGAATCACTCGCTCCTCCGTCGGTGCAAAGCTGTTGTTTTGCTTCGGTTTCGCTGTCTCTCGGTCAGAGAAATCTTGCATGTAATTGAGGCTTTCAAATGTTGTTTTGGAAAAGTTAGTGAGACTCGTGAGGCTTACCCATCAGAACCGCCTTTACCCTTACCGCCTTTGGTGCCAAGTAATGTCAAGCGGATGTAACCCAACACACACTCTCGGATTCGTGCCTGTGGGTTAATGTGTCTAAATGGGACGGATAAAAATGGAGCAGTGCTGTGTTTGCTGATTCACAGACGATAGCTGCTCAGGATGAATGAATAGTCTCAGACGGAGATGGGGGGAAAGAAAAGACGAACGGAGTTAAAGAGGAATGAGAAGCTAGACTGAAGTACAGATGTGTGGACCAGATTAGAGGTTTTCAGCGCGGATGGGAGGATGGAGGATTAAACTGTGGAGGAAAGAATGACAAAGGAGAGAGTTGGTAAAGGGCAGGAGGCTGTGACAGACAGAGGAGACGGAGTGAGAAAAGGTCAGAGGCTGTTTGTGCCAAACGAAACACAAATTCACCTCAGGTCACTCCATCTCAACTCGGCTACCCCTCAAACCTTGGGCAGAGTTTTCTGCATAATGCATCATTTTCTACAAAATAAGATTAGGATGAATGTTACATTTGACAGGGAGTTTAAAAATATAGAGCAGTTTTTAAGAAAAACCCAACAAAGATAAAAATATACAGTTGAAATCAAAAAGTAACAGCCTTTGACATCTTATGCCGCTCAAGACTTGCGCTTGAATAAAGCAACGCAAACAAAGCAAGAATACTTTACTTTACTTTTTAATTCAGCTCACCATTTGACATTGCTTAAAGCTTGAAAATTGCTTTTGGGATTTTTTTTTGGGTTTTTTTTTTTTTTTAAACCCCTAAAACCCCCCCCCCCCCCCAAAAAAAAAAAAAAAAAAACTGTAGTAGAAGTTACGTAAAGTCGTGAAAAAGTCAAGTACAACATTCTTATTGAGCAGAGGTGTGTAAGTTATTTATGCATGTACTCGTATATTTGGTGAAATATAAAAGTAAAATTCCACTAAAGAACAGACTCCATGACATTTAATATTCATGTTTCATCTCCATGTTACATTGGTTTGGTTCATTTTCAGTCTGCTGAAATGAGAAAAGGAGAAAAGGCTGCATTGCTGCTCAGCTGCTTCAGACAGTGAGCTTTGATGTCCAGAGTTTGGAATGGAGAGAGAGACAGATAGTGGGTGAAATGTGTAGGTGAAGGGTGGGCTGGAGAAAAAAAGAGAAAGTAAATAAAAACAGCAAGGTTCAACAAATTGTTATTTTACTCCTAGTTCCCCTCCTTTCTCATTGCCCCTTCTCCCTCTTTACCTCCCATCCAGCTCTCCAGCCCCTTGTCATGTGTCCAGGCAGAGGTAGTTGTTTTTGAAAACGGCACACACACATACACACACACACACACACACACACACACACACACAGTGTCCTAATCAAAGCCAGGCTCTGCACATTGTGTCCCAGTTGAGCAGCTATTTTTATCTGCAGCCCACTAACAGGGATGGAATGGGTCAGATAGGCCAGGCTGACGAATCCATCAAGACCAACAGATAAACAGTCGGCATTCAGGACCCCAACTACACACACACACAAACACACAAACACACACACACACACGTACACACCTTTACACATTTACTGTTAAGTAAACAGATAAACCATATCTGTTTCTTTCTCATGAATACAAACTCATACAGCCCTTGTCTCTTTATCTCTCTACTTGCTGATACACACACACATGCACACACACATATGCATGCACACTTTCGACTACAGGTAGGCCAGCCTATGATGTGGTGTCATGTTATGTACCCATCAGTGTAATGTTTTCCTGATGTGCTTATGTCTGTATTTCCTTGTTTGTTCTGCCTCTTCAGTGCCTGAATATGTGTCCTTTTATATATACACACACACACACACACACACACACACACACACACACACAGTCAGTCCTGTCACATTAGCACCAATGCACACACACAAAAATACACACACACATACACACGTGGTTACAGACACATGATTACTGATTTACCGTCGTGAGAGAAATCCAGCTGGCAAAGATCCAGTTTCTGGCTTGTTAGTTTGGGATTCAAGTGCTCTGGCTTGGACCCAATTAGTTTCTCTCCCTACCTCACTCTCTCTCCATTTACTTTGCTGTCATGAGTATGTGTTGGATATGATGTGCGGTATATCCACATACTGGAAATCTTAACAACACGCAGTGTGCAGTATATGCTGTACATTGAAACAAAACTGAGAGGATGAATTGCTAAAGTTATGTCAGCTCAGACTATACTCCCCTGACTAATGATAAAACGCCAGTGAGCATCAGATCAGCATCCAACAATTTCCGGCAACTTTCTGACTTCTTCTGGCACTTTTAATACAACACTATGAATCCCTTCCAGGAAGAAAAAAAACCTGTCTGAAAATATGCACTTGGATCCAGATATCGCATAAATATTATAATTATATCGCAGAAATAATTATCGCATCATGGTCCTCACTATGACAGCCCGCTTTTCACCCCACCTCCTCTTGTGGTCGTTTTGGAATAGCCATAAATACTTTTGCCCTCCAATGAGATCTTACTTACAAGTTACTGTGCGGAGTTGTTCTGATATGAGAAAGAGCGTCCCTTCTATCTTGTATTATTTTTCTGTGCAGTTACTGTATGTAACAATTCCTCATTCCTCATTGAACGAATGAGTGAATTTTGGTTTAAATGCACTTGGTCTCTCTCTCTCTCTCTCTCTCTCTCTCTCTCTCTCTCTCTCTCCCCCTCTCTCCCCCTCTCTCCCCCCCTCTCTCTCTCTCTCTGGTCAAGGCTTCCTCTTTCTCTAACTCCGTCCCTCTCCTCTATGGAAACAATGTCCCTGGAGTTTTCTGTCATATTCTAAGGCAACATGTGCATCTTCTCTCTGTAATTGTTTTTTCTGTACATAGAAAAAACAAAAAGATAGAAAAAAAACAACAACTGCAGCTGCCGGGGGAAACGCACTTCAGCTGTGTTTCTTTATCTTTGAATCTTGTTTACCCGGTCTCGGTCTGTCTCTCTTCCTACCTGTCCCTCTATTTATCTATTTCTGTCTTTCTATTAAAGTCTAATATTCAGCCCCTTTGCTTGCTTTCTTCTTTCTTTGTTTCCTTTTATATGTTGCCAATTAAAAACAGTAACGCACACACACACGACACACACTCACACACATCTTCAGCCACAGCTTGTCTTTGAACATCCATATGTTCTGGACATAAACATGCACCCTCCCACATTCATTTGTCTTTCAGCTCTATACTCTCTATCCACACACATATACTGCTTAAAGGGCCATGCGATAGTAATTTAGTAGCATGGAGGGGCAGGAGGGCTCAGCTGGAGTGTGTGTCTGAGTGGAAGACGACTCTGCGATCCAGTTTATTGGCAGAAAACAGGAAGTCGCCTCTTGACTCATACCTCTGATTGTCTCATTACTGCATGCACATAAACCTGATGATATATATTGTTGTGCTGATGAATTTTATCATAATGTTTTTTCAAACTTGTGATGTGATATGAAAAACTGAAATACTAAACACTGATTCAGTCACTTTTACAGAGTCAGGTATGCACACAATTATTTCTTGTCAATTTCAGCCACTGGGAAGCTCGAGGTCATACTGAAAAACACCTATCTCTAACATATTTGTTTGTTTTTTTTATCACCTTTTCCCCGCTGTATTTGTTGGTCCTTGCTTGTTTAAACATCCAGTGGATTCATCATTTTCCTGGTCTTCTTTAAACAGGTGACCTGCTTCAGTTCAATCTCCTCTTACTCCTAATGAAAATATCTTGCTCTTTACCTGTTCAATGTTGTGCTTTATTCAACCATTAGTTGCTAAAAGCATGTTTGCTATAAACAGCCTCGTGCCGCTGGAATCAGGGTTGATGAGAGCACCGAGCCTGAACCAAACAGTAAATCATTTTACACTCCTGTCTTACAAATATTTGCTTTGTCTCCCGTTTACTGCAAACTCAAGCAAGCCTTTCCTGCTTCAGTACATTCTCCAACCAGCTATGGAAGATTCATAGCTCAGTGTTCACCTGTGTGTGTGTGTGTGTGTGTGTGTGTGTGTGTGTGTGTGTGTGTGTGTGTGTGTGTGTGTGTGTTGCCCCACCAACTCTCTGTCACTCTCTCTCTCTCTTTCTACATTGAAGCAACAGACCCTGTTGTAGTCTGACTGGTTTAAAACTACAACGCATAGCCTACATGTGGATCTGCATATACAGCACTGTAGTGAGATCCAATGCGGACAGCGCCGGGGCGCACTGTCCTGACAGATATCACATACACTGCATACCGCTCTGTCATCCTAAATCACCACAGGGGAAATGTATTTATATCTACATGAAAGCCGGTCATAATGTTTATGCATCAGTTTTCCTCTCTGTGAGGTTTATGTTTGTCCATGCACTAAATTGTGATGAGATGGGAGAAAAGGAACACGGTGCCTGTGTCACGCAATCCCGTGCTGTTATTTGTAACCGTGATGTCTTGTGTTTCAGGTGCGTAACCTGTGTTACATGGTGACACGGAGGGAGAAAATGAAACACACCCTGTGTGACCTCCAGGAGAAGATCTTCCACCTGCAGATACAACTACTAGAAGAGGACATGGCTGGAGGTAAGAGAGAGAAAACACAAGTGTGACTGTGGTTACATTTCTAATTCCAGACACCAATGGAAAAAAACTGTTACCTTTCACCCACTCCTGCTCTGTAGCCGAGGCTGCCAACACACACACAAAAAAAAGTACAATTTTGAAAGCTGAAGTGCATAACGGTTATATCCAAACCCTTGTTGGCTGAGTGTGGTGGGTGGACAGTTTCAGAAATGGCCTGTCATCATTTTTGCACAGTAGGCCACACTTGACACCTGCACACCAAAGAACACTGAAATAATAGCCCAGCCAGATATTGTGACACACACCATCCACATAAATGGAGCTCGATTTCCTATCCACTCTACATGGATCACTGACCTCGATGCATTTCACGCAGCTGCTCAGTGATGGAGATCAGAAGGGATGAAGTTAGCTGGTTGAGTTGATGCTGCAGCGTTGGCTAGATGTCTGCTCAAAATGAGGTTTGTAATCTTAGTGATATGTCAGGTTAAGTGGAGTACTTTTTTTTTTAGCATTTAATCTTTAATCTTAAAACAGCTATACAAAGCAGAGGCAGGAAGAGAATCAATAATAGTTAAAGCATTGACTTTTAGTACATTTGTTTTTTATATAAAATAGCTTTTCAAAACAAATTTACTGATTAATGATTCTTAGGACTGTTCCAGAGCCTGGGAACTCCTCACCTTTTCACACCAATCCCAACCTTATTACTCATTATCTAGTAAGACTGAATCTGAGGATCTTAGATAAGGCTTGGTTAACGAGGAATCCTGATCGAAGGCAGAGGTACAGCGATGGACAAGCCACCATTACTGCGGTGGCACATCATTTGTAAACCTGCGTATAACGCTATAATCAATACAGTGAAGAGAGTTCGCTATCATTACCGTGCCACTTGAAAATTGAAATCCTTTAACACACATTACACTGTGCCCAAGAAATCTGTCCAACAGATAAGAAATACTGGGAAAAATAGAAAGTAAAAGCCATAAAAGCAGTTTTACTTTCCTAAATCTCTGTTATTGTTAAATACTCACGTTTCAGTCATTTTCTGTGACACTTTCCAACACTAGACCGACCAGGGACTAGACCTAGCAATCTGTCTATGCAGGGCCGATTGTGAACTCCCACCCCACATATGTCTTGCTAGCTTGGAACCATGTTTCCTGGCCTGAGATTCCACTTTTATCGAATCGTATGTCCATTTTTATTCAATTATTAATTTCTTTTGATTAAAATGCAAGAAATGATGAGAGTTTAATGACTTAAACTAACAAGCAGTTCCTGTTGGGTTTAATTAACCACTCCACACTGCACTTCTACATCCACATTAGTGATGTCATTCAGAAGCGGTTCTTTAATGTTATTTTTCTGTCATAACCAGTTTCAGACTAATACTGAATACCTTCCAGGTTTATACAGACTCCCTTCATCTGTCGGTTGAGGCAGCTGCGGTCTGTAGTCATTAATCCAAGCATCTCTACTCTCACCATCAGTGTAAATGTGTTCAGTTACACTCTGCCACCACAGTAATGCTGGGGGGTGGGTGTCGTCTTTACTATATTAATTGGTCAGGTGCTTGTGGTTCGTTGGTTCACGCTTAATCAATTTTATACAACCTCAACATTATTACTGAAGTCCTTTCTTCATTACTGCTCATCTACAAGTAGGAGAAATATATCACTCACTCCCCTGCACATGTAGTGTCAGTTCAGCTCCACGTCATACTCCTGTACAGGACTCTTTGTTCATCATCAGGGATGTGAAAACATCCGACTTCCACACAGTGAGGGAAAGAAAAAGTTGGCATCTTGGTCACAGCTCAGTGATGAAATCCTACCGCACTGCAGAGTTTTTTGTTTTGTTTTTTTCTGCCGGGCGGCTGACAGCGCCGTCAGCCAGACGCCGGAGCTGAGAGTAGGAGAGCGGCCAACAGAAACGAGTCACACTGAGTGGGGTTGTTCTGCCCTCCATCTCCATCACCTGTCTCTTCTTCCATCACAGTTAGTTTCGTGGGTTCGGTCATTTGAAGACGAGACTCGGTTTGTAAAGTTTACAGCCTGCCGCGCTGTCGCTCCAGCATTGCTCTGTGTACTGGGAGGCAAAAGTGCAAAGTGTCGACTCGGGTTTTTCTCAAGTGATCAACTCATCGACTTTTAGGGTACGGCCTCTGTCGAGTCCAGAGGAGAAAGAAAAACAAAGAAGCTTCCACTCTGTCCTTAACTTGGAATCACTTCATTGATTGCCAATATATTGCCAAACGGCCCCATACAACAGCGCCTTACATATATAAACAGGACAAAGCCGCCAATCGGAGCATCAACCAAACCTTCCAGCATGCACACAAACTCAGGTTAATGAGCTGTTCAGATATAAAAACAGACGTGATACTGAGCTCTTCCAAGTGTGACAATCGTAGTGAATTTACCAGTATTATATAAAAAAAGCAGGTTCACATCACACAGTAAGGCCCTCTTAGAACATTAGATAAGTGTGTTTTTCTTTTTGAAAAAAAAAAAGAGAAGCCAATCACAACACTCTGAAATCATTCATAAATAAAAGTGCAACCTGGAGTCTAGAAGAGATTAAGGCATTAACAATTCTCTTTAGATTATCAGTAGATAGAAAGAAGCTTATCTTGTAGATATTTATCAGCTGAAGAAAGCAAGACTGAACTATCTTCTCAACTTGATCATCCAAACAAAGGTTGAAGTTGAATTACACAGAGCAGTCGTTTTCACATTGTTTTGCCAGATTAAAGCTGTTATTGTCACGGTGGTGACGGTGAATCGTAGTTATGGAGATAATGGTTGAGTATAGTTGTTAAAAATCCTGAAGTGTTTGTCGAGGATATCGTTAAGGAACCATGTTAGTTCTTGTAGTCGTGACCTGCAGCTGTCGTGCTGATGACAGTCATAGCTTGTTGTCATGGTAATACCAGTGATGTCTCGCTGGCATGGTAATGATAGTGAACTCTTGTCTGCCTTACCCTGTGGCTGTGTTGTTGAGTGTGTGTGTATGTGTGTGCGTGTGTGTGTGTGTGTGTGGTTAGGGTGCTCAATTTGCAGTGCTCATCACTGCAGAGTAAGGCTGCACACAAATGCAGTCAACTAAATCTTACAAACACTTTCACTCTCTCTCTAACTCACTGTGTCTCTCTCACACACACATCTTCAAACTCAAACTCACACACACACACACACACCCACACAGTCAAACCCACACATGCACACACACACACACACACACACACACGCACACACACACAGTGCAGAGCTCCTGACTCAGCAGACTGCTGCCATCAGGTACTGGGAGCTGAGCTGCTGGCACTAAACGGCCATATCTATTCACACTGCCACAGGAGTTAGATTAGAGAGGCTAGTTGGTGTGTGAGTGTGTGTGTGTGTGTGTGTGTGTGTTAGAGAGAGCAGCAGAGAGTGAAGGATGAGGTTGTCTGCTATAATGATTTGTCGTGTCCCTCACCTTGTATCTACCTCTTTCCTTTGCCTCTTTTATCTTTCTCTCTTATTTTCCACTGTCCATTTGTCTTTATCCTCTCCTGTAACCTATTTTCTCTTCCATCTGCTTCTGTCTCACTGCCTCTCATTTGTGGTGTCCTCCAAGGGTTATATTTACCCTGTCTGTCTCTCTCCTTGGTTTTCTCCTCCGACACCCTGTTTTTTTCGCAGTCCATCAGTTGTTTCAGTCTGTTCTTCTTTTGTCCCTCTGGCCACACAACCGATTTTGTGATACTATGTGACTTAAATGACACTAAATATAACCGAAAACATTGCCTGGAGTTTTTCAGACCCTGCTACAGCCCAGTGTTGTTCAGAAAGTTGAATTGGTCACAGAAGGATGGGTTTGCCCATTTGATCACGTCGAACATTAGTGTGTCAGTTGTGACTTGCAATACATTTGACTGTATTGTCTTTGATCCGAATGCATATGTATACGAATACGCGTATGTTTAAGCAAACACATAACAGGCTAAGCTGAATATGTTGGATATCATGTCTCAATACACTGAACGAGCTCATATTGCTGACTTAATTATAAAAATATTCCCAGTCTGACGGGATGTGTTTTTAAGAAAAGGCCAGATTGTCAATGTTTACTTTTTCTGACTGTTAAAATTGGTCCAACTCTCAGCAGCAGAGTGAGACTCTACAACTGTAAAATCAGATTTTCAGAAACCTGCAGATACCCTGAGCTTACCGTCCACCAGCAACACTACACTTCCTCCTCTCATCTCCCACTGGGCTTGTTTCCATGTAGAAAACACACATCTCTCCTCTAACCCAACTAAAACAGAACCACTAACCTCTGTCCGCCTGTCTGTCTCTCATAGTAGTTCATCTGTCATGTTTCACGCTCTCTCTGCCAGTTGGCCTGTCTGTCTTTCGTGTTTATCTGCCTGTCTGTCATGTCAGGGGCTGCTCTCGTCATGCTTTCTGAATGCTAGCATGTTACCAGCAAGGCGGACTGGCAGGCGGGCAGTATCCCTGTAGTCTCACATGCAGACAGACAAGCTACATGATGCTAAAAGTACAGAGGAAGTAAACTACATGTAGTATCGTTCAGCAGCAAATATCGTATATGAGAACAGTAACAAGTAATACTACTTGGTCAAGCATAGGGAAAGATCATGGTCATGGTTTAAAGAAAAGTGTTGTCAAGAAGCCAGTTCATTAAGAAGTGATCATCACTGGTGCACAGAAGTAAAACTTTGTCTCTAACTAATAAAAAACTCACCTGTTCGGCCAATTTTATTAGTAATGGCTGTGCTTTGGGCCAAATGGTAACATTAGCATGCTCACATACTCACAGTGACAATGCTAACATGCCGACGTTCAGCCAGGTGTGATGTTTTCTTAGTTGCTATCTTATCATGCTAGCATTAGCTAATTAGCAGGAAACGTACAACAGAGGCTGGTGGGAATGTCATTAGTTTTGCAGAAGCAGTAATGGACAAATTGCAGTTATGACCTGATGATAGTACTATGGATCATCACAGTTCCCAGAATTACAAGGATGTCATTAATGTGGTGAAATCAGCTTCATCTTGTCTAAAGGAATCAAATTCTCAGGTAAAACAACGATTTTAATGGTAAATAGTAAAATCACTTAGCAGGAACCCTTATTACACATCTTTAAGAAAACAGGATTTTCTCTTTATCACACACGGGTCATTCATACCTAGTTTTGTTGTCAGTTAATTTTGTCCTGGTGTGTTTATAAAGCAGGGTGGACAAGCAGTTGATTAGTTTCTCCACAGCTGATCAGTTTTCTTGTAGGGAGCATTTCTCATTCTTAACTGTAATCTTATTTCGACACACCTGTGTAGATAGAAAATACAGGTTCAGCAGTATTCAGGCAGGTAGGACTTTCTCTTAAAAAGCACGCACGCACACACACACACACACACATACACACAGTATTTTATTATGCAGGAAGGGCACTACATTTACATTCTGGCTCAAACCGAACTGTGACAAGCTGACAGTGGTTAGCACTGGTCTCTCTGATCTGCTGTGTGTGTGTGTGTGTGTGTGTGTGTGTGTGTGTGTGTGTGTGTCTGTGTGTGTGTCTGTGTGTGTGTCTGTGTGTGTGTGTGTGTCTGTGTGTGTGTCTGTGTGTGTGTCTGTGTGTGTCTGTGTTTGTGTGCAAGAGCATGAGGAAGACAGAGAAAATAAGGACGGAGGAAGAGGAGGACAGGAAGGGGCAAGAAGGTGATGGGATGAAAGAAAGAGAGGAAGAAGAGAGGGGAAACAGGAGTGGCAATGATGAGAGAGAAAGGAGAACGTGAGTGTGAAAGGACAGAAGAAAGGGTGGGGAGAGGGAGGAAAAGACAGAAGGGGAGAGAGAGAAAAAACTTTCTCACATTGCACTAATGAGCTCAGGTAAGAAATGGGACACAGTGGCTACACACACACAGACTCGCGCTGCAGTTCAGCGCACCTAGAAAGAGGGGAAATTAATCACACACTTCAAAAAGACGAATCCCCCGGTGCAGTTTCGCCTTCTAAACTAGGGAGGGAAGGAGGTTTGGAGGGAGGGATAATATTGCAGAGATGGAGAGAAAGGCAACAGCAGAATGTAAAGACAAAAGAGGAAAAAAAAAGCACAGATCTGACAAAAACGTGTTTAAAAAGGTTTCCGCTGCTGATAGTTGGATTTGTGCTGAGATTACAACCTGCAGGGGGAAAGCTTCCACATGTTCAAGCAGAGCCTGCAGGCGTCCTTGAAAACCCAGACTTAGTTTTCCTCCTTTTCCAAGCTGTAGAACATATAAAAGAACAAGATCAGATTAGGAAAAAAATGGGAAAAATGTTGAAAAACGATCCCTGGGAGATCAGAGGATAAGATGGTCCTCCTGTCAAAACAGAAAAAAAAAAAAAAGGGAAAAAAAGAATGAAATTACAATGTAGGAGCTGTGCAAAGAAGCATTCCCTCTGGGAGCTCCCTCAAAGATCCCCTGGCGTTAATGGCCTCTGCAATTTCAGCAAAAGCCATAAAATAAATTGGAAAAAGGGGGGAGAAGTGTGTGGTAGATGTAACTGCACCATTTTAAAAATCCTCCTTACAAAAAAAAAAAAAAAAAGTTTAACACGCTCATGTTATAATTCCACATGTCAGACTTTAGTAAGGATTAAGGCAGGTTCCACAGTCACCCTGTAGTTTCCCTTTTCAACCAAATAGTTCCAGGGACTAAGCCAATTCACACTTAGTCACTTAATGCGTCTTGGGCAGACATGTATCAGATAACAAAAAAGCTAGGTGTGAGCGTCTTGTTGAAACCACCTCAGCAGGTGTTGACAGGGAAATTTTCTTAAATCTTTCTCCTGATTTGTGCTTTTTAATCACCATTTTTACAAAGCAGCCTGGAGCCATGGTGTAGGTTTTATCACATTACTGAGTGACCAAAAGTCGACCCTTCCAGATACGGGTGTATTTACTACAATCTACTGAAATCCCTGGTTTATAAACACGTGATCACTGTTTAACCAAGTATGTGACTTGTAAAACCTACTGGCTGCCTCAGTGAGGATTTATCTGTGCCCTCAAAAGGGGTAAATAATTATGCAAACAAGTATTTTGCATTTTATATTTGATATTAATTGAGATCACTCTGTAGAGATCTTGATCACTGTAGAAAAAAAAGAAACTGCATTAAATTCCCTTTCATTCAGTGTGTTAAAATTGGTATTATATAATTTACTGCTGCGCAGCCGTGATGTTTGAATGAATGTTGGGGCAGAGGGAGGGAGACTGAAGCCACCAGAATTAAAGCTCTGGGACTTAATTTAGACTCTTGTTCTTCTGAAAATGCGAAAGTTCCTAAAAAGGTTTCTGGGTTCCTGGAAAAGTTCAGAAAGGGTCACACTTGATTTATTGGCAATCCAGCCTCCATTTGTCTATTGATTTAATTCTGACATTAACACTGCAAAGCGCATCAAACATCACACTGGAACCTTTTGTACTAAAAACAAACTAAACAAACAGCTTTTATCTGTAAGTGAGCTGGAGTCGAATCATGAACCTAAATAAAAATCAGATTCTTGTGATTCAAGATGAGTTGTTTTTTTTTCATGTAACAAATTTAAGTTTGATGTTTTTCTTGCTTAAATGTAAAATGGACCACAGCTGTGTCTGTGTTTAGTGCATTTTCACATTCACAGCTATTACATTCACTCCACATAACTTTTCACAGGAAGACATTTACAAGCCTCCTAACCCAGGAGATGATCTGTCATGAACCTGGAAACAAAATTCATCCACACTTTTCACACCTCATTCCAGCCCATTTCATCTTCCTAATTAGCACGCATGCTGTCAGTTTCCATAACGTCTCCTCACCATTTATTCTTCCACTTCACCTTACATTTTATTTCTGAAAAGGAGGTAAAGTACGAAACCTGCCGAACCCTTTGAAAACATAAATATGCCTTAACAAAAATGGAAACTTTTCAGGCTAACATAAACATACAGTACACACACATGTTCTTTTCTCCTTCCTGCCTAACCATTAAGCATTGTACTCCTACTGAAGTATACACACACACATGCACGCACACACGCACGCACACACACACACACACACACACACACACA
>NW_019174704.1:2607741-2618128 GCF_002260705.1 Seriola dumerili
CACACACACACACACACACACACACACACACACACACACACACACACACACACACACAGTGTGAAATCTGTCTCTGGTCTCTCTCAGCTTCATTCATGCATGTCCTGCTCCTCCATGCTAAAGCAAGCATGAGGACAGCCTACTGCTGCCTATGACAGCCACACACATGCATACACACACACACACACACACACACACACACACACACATACATTGTGTTGACATCTACTGCACTGACCAACACACACACACACACACACACACACACACACACACACACTCACACACACACGTATACTTGCACACAGTTCAGCCACAGTGTAATGCCACAGATTTTACTTTATTCATTTTAGCCATGCTAGTGGCACATTTGTATGGATGGCCGTGTCGGTCTGTCAGTTGGTCCACCACTAACTCCGGATCTGTTGCATGTTTCAAGACGACACTTTGTGCAGACATTCATTGCTCCCAGACGATGAATCCTACCGACTTTGAGGACTCCCCTTGACTTCCTGCAGCTACATCAGCAGCTCAAAGTCTTTGCTGATCCTGTAAAATATCTCAACATCCACCCAATAGATTGGCAGTCATTAGCGTAATCCAATGACTTCGGTTATCCTCTTGCACCATCATGAGGTTGACATTGTGGTTTTGAGTGAAATGTCTCAAAACCTATTGGACAGATTGCTCTTGCTGCATGTCATCCCCTCTCTCTCTCCCCATCTATCTCTCACTGTCCTATCAGAATAAAGGCAAAAATGCCCCCCGAATAATTGAATAATTGAATTAGTCCAATATGTAGTTAATATCACCACAATGTGGTTACAACCCATTGTGGTGATATTAACTACATTTCCATAAGCCCTAGCTCTGCTTTGTGTTTGGTGCTAATCAGCAAATGTATGTTAGTTGAAATGCTAAACTAAGATGTGTTAGCATTTCGCTCAAATCATCACCGCTGTGCCTAACTAGCTGCAAGTGTCAGATCACCCATGACAGCTGTTTCACCCATGAGTGACTGTTGAGCGATACACACACATGCACATGAACAAATAAATTCAGCTTTTCTCAACCTCAGTATAGCTGTAATGAACCTGCAGGTGCCAACTGCTGTACCAATGCATACACACACACACACACATACACACACACACACACACATATCTGTGAACATGATACACAGCAGCAGGAGAGTTAGTTAGCCGTGCAGGCAGGACTCTGTGTTTGTGTTAACAGCAGGAGACTGTTACAACAAGACATCCCAACAATAAGGGCTTCCCATGTCACAGAATGAGAGACACAGAGAGAGATCATCACTGTGCGTTTTAACTGAGTCAGTGGAGTGTGACTGCATGCGTCTGCGTCGTTTCTTACATGCTGTGTGTGTGTGTGTGTGTGTCTGTTTCTGTCTGTCTGTGTGTGCAGGTGTGTGTTAAACTTGCATGGGGTTTGTGTGTATCTGTTAAATGCGGAGTTGAGCAACAATCAGTTTTATTTTCTGTTTCAGTAGAATCGTGCCATAAAAAATTAATAACGGTATTGAATTTGGAACTGAAGCAATTAGTCGATTGACTGATTGGTCGATGGAAGATTAAGCTGCAACTATTTTCATAATCAATGGCTTAGGTAACTTGCCAAGCGAAAACACCCCCCACTGTCCGACTGAATCCTCTCCAATGTAAGGAGTTTCTGCTTTTCTCTGTTTTTTTTTATCATTGCAAACTGGAAATCTTTGACATTTTTACTTTTTATTTTAACATTGTACATTATAATACCAGGTAATTAAATTATTTACTGTTTATTTTATATTTTGATCTTTAATGTTGATATTAAAATAATCTCTAATGATACTATTATCAGAATTGGTAGTAATGTTGGTGTTTTGGTATTTTTTATATAACAATAATTCATAATTATCAGTAAAACAGGCTCTGTAGCTCTTTAATTAATGGCTCCATTGATAGTATTAGTGGTGGAGGTTAGTATTTATTGTAAGACCGGTGTATTGAACTGAATTATACAGTCAGGCGTTGCTCTTATTTTGTCTTTCATCATGTGTATATATCAGTGTTTGTTGTGTTACCTGCCATACTCCCAGCTGGAGGGAGGGAGCGAGGTCTCCTGGAGTGAGAGGACAGCTCGCAGCAGGGAGGCGCTCCGCAGGGCTCTGTTACATGTCATACAGTGTGTGTGTCAGCATGCTCAAAGACCTGAAGGCTTCCAAACAACTTATGTGTTCGTGTGCAATATATACACGGTCTCTTTCCTAAGAGGCAGCATCTGACAGTGTGTCAGTGTTGCGATTTTGTTTTTTTTTGTTTTTTTTTATTTTAAAGAGTCTGAATGGTGGACTGCAGTGTTTGATTTTTATTTAGAGCGATACAGGAATAGGCAACAGTGGGCGTCTACACACAGATAACCAGGAACCCACAAGTTGTTTTTATTTTCCTGTTATAACTCTGAGGTTTATTTAGGTATTACTCATCAAGGCCACAGGGGCTTTGAATCTGACAGCCTCACACTCGAACTTAAACTAGAATACTATACAAACTTTACGACAAGCATTAACATGCATCCCAGGCAGTTTTATATAGATAAAAGAGAAGTGTAAATACACATTGAGGTTGAACTACGACTGTATCATCAAACGTCATCAGGAGGTAAATCACGTTTTAAACAGAGTGATACAGTATAAGGTGTAAAAACATCACCAGTTTCCATATAATAACCTGTCAATGGAAATAAAACTAATTGGCTGTGATCTCCTGAATGTTTTATGTCTTTCGTGATGAAGGCACTTTCAGATTATTATACATTATGTTCTTATCTGATGTACATCTTAAAGAAGCAGCTGTCTGACTTCCTGACGATGAGAATTCTCGTCCTTCTGAAGCGTAAAAAGTGCAAGGAAGATCAACGCTGTGCTCAAGTTTGCAAGGCAAAATGAAAACATTTTGTTTAGTTGCAGCATTCTTGAGATAAATCTTTCACGGGGTCTCAGAGAGGCAGTGTAAACCTGTTATTTTGTTTTCCTGGTAAATCTCCTGGCTTTCTGGCAGTTAAAAGAACGTACGGTGTCGGCCTTCACCTTCCACATGTTAGCGACACCTGATGCACCAGGCTGCGTTCCCTCTCCTGCAGCCGTGGAGTGGCTCGCAACTTTTATCAGCCTTTGAGGATTACTTATGCTGGGTGCTCACCCAGGAGGATGTCGTCAGTATAAAAACAGTTTTCAATCAGCAGCCTCGAGCTCTTTGTGCACGTCTTTCAAAACACGAACAGTAAGTTCTGCAGGGCACAACAACACAATTCAGTGCAATCAAAGAGTGTATCTTAAATGCGTGCAAGCTCTTACTTCCTCAGGGCTTAAATTCAAGTACACCAGAGACTTTTACCGCAATGTCTTTACTGTTTTCCCTTCTTTATTTCTCCCTCTTCTTCTAAGCTATGTTTACACCCAAATGTCAGATGCTACTTTTTACTATCAGCCGAGTTGTAGGAAAATCATTTCCTGAAATGTCAACAAATAATCAGAAAAACTTTCAGTGACTGATTAGCCTGCATCTTTCTTTCTTTTTTTTGCACTGTATGTCTCCAACTTTCATTATGTTCCACTTTTCTCACTCAAATTCCACCTGACGGAAAGTAGTTCCTCGGCCTCAGTGACACTTTCCAGCTAAATCAAGCTTAAATTGAATAAATCAACAAAATCCTTAACCTGAGCCCATTTTCTGTGTCTCCCTGCAGAGAAAACCCAGAAAGGAGAAAAGAGGAAACAGAATGGAGTGAAGGAGAAAGGGAAGGAGAGAAGGAAGAGTAGTCCTGAGAAGAAAAAGGAGAGATGGAAGTCAGAGAACGGCTCCCTGCTTAAAGAGCTAGGTACATTGTTTGTTTGTTTGTTTGTTTGTTTGTTTGTGTGTGTGTGTGTGTGTGTGTGTGTGCGTGTGTGTGTGTGTGCGTGTGTGTGCGTGTGTGCGCGCGTGCATGTGCGTGCGCGTGCATGTGCGTGGGTGGGTGGGTGTGCGCCCTGCAGTGTTTGCAGTGTTTCCAAACTGATCAAATACACCTCACTGGCTGAACATATGCCTACGTCTGTGTTTGCGTGTCCATATGAGAATTCATGCTGACAAAAAGTCAGCACATTCATAGCCTTGACGCATCAATAATTTATTTGAGGCAGCGTTTTGATACAATCTCTTCATACGCGAAAGCTGAAAGCAATAATAAAACAACCAAGACAATGTAAAAGTTGGAAATCTCAGGATAATATTATTTCATTTTGGTTTCATCCTGATAAAGACCTGTGTATATGTGGAATCTTAAATAAAATATTGATGCATCAAGAGTGCCGCAACCTTAACAAAATGCTGTTTCATTCTGCTCTTGTCAGCATCCTTTCCATACTGGTGTCAAACTTCATGCATCCATCGTCACTGTTGTCATTCACTTTCTGTCTGTCGATCACTGCAGATCAAGTGTCAGATGGAAGGGTAAAATCTTTAATAGGAGTTGACCGCAGTTCAGCCCAGCAGGTCTGATGTGATGCATCAAACTGTCGGCAGGGGAACATAACTCAGAGACGGACAGACAGGAAAACAATAAAAGTGAGGGAGAAAATCTAGTAAGACTGGATATTATAAAAATGTCATCCCTGTAAATCAGGCAGACCTCCTCTCAGCTTTTCTGTTATTAACAAATCACCATATTTCAGACTGGTAGAACTGTGGAGCTGGATGATTTTAACAGTGTGGTGCAGCAGCTGATGAGGCGGATGGGTACTGTAGTATTTATTGCACTACAACAAGCAAAATTAGGGCCGTAACTTTTTCAAAACATCACTTGAAAGAAAGAGGACTAAAACTTAATTTATTCTTCTGTGTCATGCTCTGTAGCTACACTATGTGCCTCCTTCAAAATGCAACCACACATCCAGGCTACTGTGCGACGACCACCAGCACCGTGACTGGCCACTGATGATGGCTCACAGGCTTTCTTTGCCAGTGGCACGAGATAAGATACGATAGAAATAAGATAGTGAAGAGTGAAGACGACGTGAAACATGTTGGAGAAGAAAAAGAGTGAACTACAGTATCTTCTCATCTGTAGAAACAGACATCCTGCAAAGCCGTTTCCGATGAAACCCTTCGGCTCACACTCACTCTCTTATCACAGGGAATGAAAGACAAATATTGTGCGGAAGGAAATAAAAGCATGACACAGCCCTACCCTATCCCTCCACCCAATTATACCATACCATATACACTGTTCAATGTGAGCATAGAAGTATGAGATGCACCATTCTGTCACACACAGTGAATTTAGAATTTGAACAGACCATTACAGGTTGAATAGTAAATGGTTAATTGTCCATGAGACCCTGTTGTTTTTATGTTAGGTGATATTTCGGTTCACAGTAATGTTATAATTGGGAATCTGCAACAACTACTCACAGAATCAGTGGCTTCACCAACTTTTCCGTTGAATTCTATGTTATTTACAAATTCGATCAGCGATGTCTAAAATATTGCAAAGACACATAGAAACAATATGATGCAGAGCCACTGCCGGTGCCATCAAAGTTGCTAAATGCTGCATTGTGTTTTGTCAAAAATGAAAAGAAATCTGACCAATCATGATTCAAACTTTTTTTCTGGGTAAAAGGAGTGAAAGTTGTGAATACCAGGGATAGAAAACGGACTATAGAAATGATGGTAAAAACTGAAGGGAGAGAGCAGCTCTGTCAGTGTTAATCTGTGTCATTAATCGGCGGCTGGGAGAGAGAAACTGATAGAATAAGGGAGAGGGAGGCCTGTCACTGCCAATCCTCATCATTGGTGAGATGAGGATGGATGATAATGGTTGGCGGTCCTGCTAGAAGGTGATCCATTACCTGCTACTGATCATGACAGTTTCATGTGATGCTCAGAAGACACTCCGAAGATATTAAATGGAGATTGAGCATCCAGATTATACGTACTGTATGTAGATATTTATTCCTAACATTGACAATTTACAGCCGTTTAGCTGACACTCGTATCCATACCGACTTGAAGTGAACGAGGGGATAAAGGCTCAGTGTCTCGCTTGAGGACACTTGATAGTCTGTTGATGGACACGCATGCCGCCGCCGCCACCGTGGTGATTGAATCTGTAGCTTTTAAATTGTCAACACGAGACAAGCCACCTGCCTGACTATTGAGGTGCAAATTAACATTTCAATGCACAGACATCCTCATAAAAGTCAAAAAGACTTACTACTCTGAAGCAGTTTCTCCATCACTAACCGATGAGAGAGGTTTATTTTTTATTTTCCACTGAGCAGAAGTGACATGTTTGGCTCGGCGAAGGCTGTGAGTAACTGTTTTTTGTGGCTGCAAGCTTGACTTTGTCAGGAAATAATCCAGGTTCATGTTAGCGGGGCTAGAAATGTGTTGACTGATGTGTTAAATCAGTGGTGCAGATACCAAAGCCTCTCTATTCAGAAACATTGGAGGTTCATATTTTAAATTGAATGCCTGTCTGTTCATGTCCATCTATTTACCTCTTCATCTGCATTCATTTAGGTAGACAGGCTTGTTTTCAAAGTTGGCACACCGATGTGTCTGTGGAGCCCGGAAAGTCATATTTTTTGACACCCTAAAAACATCCTCAGTTTATTTTTTCAGATGCAGCTGCTTCACGGGACAGTAGAGCAGTGACAGTTTGATGAGAGCTGGTGCTGTTGGTCGTGGCAGAACCAGAGCGCGCTGTCAGGATCAAACGCAGTGTTTCCTCCTTTCCTCTCCTTTCAGGTTATCTCTTTCGCTCTTGCTTTGGAAATGTTTCAGGCCAAAATTACATAACCATGCTAAACCATTCGAAAAAAGATGACAACCACGCATGTGAAGTGGTTGGAAACATAAAGCTCAAATATACAGAGGGGCTTAAAATATAGACTTCTACACTAAAAATACTGAATTATGAGCGGAATGATTTTTTTCCTTTAAGATGCATATATACTGTATGCATAGCAAAATATCTCTTTTTGTCCAAATAATGACATAGTATATACATAGTGTATAGCGTACATATACATATTTAAGAAGGGAAAATTTAAATATTGTTGTTAAGTCCTCCTATTTAGAATTAATAAGCAATTTACAAATATCAATAAATGGTTTATAACACACTATAATAAAATAGTTAGTAGTGTAATAGTGTTTTACTATAATCTTATCTGTTTATATACCAGCCTTTAGTCCTGTTTCCATAAGAGGCTTTGTATTTGTTGACAGATACATTCATGTATTTACAACCACTTTACAGTCGTTTATAAACCATTTATTAGATATTTATATAATGCATATAAATGCTCAATAGGGGCACTTAAACTAAAGCGTTACCAGTAACACTATAAATGTTAAAAAACATACTGTATGTTTGTATGTAATTTAAGTTCTCCTTAGTGTGTAAGAAAACAAAACAATAATTACAATGAAGTTGTGCCACGGGTAGGAAACACACAAGTGATGTGTGTATGTATTGTATGTTTGTGTAGGTGAATGAAATGGGGAGAAAAAAGTCCTCCATTTCTTCAGGCTTCCTCTAAAAACAAACTCCTCCGCTGTGAATAGCTTCTATATGTAGGACATCAAGTGGGTGGATTTGTGGTCTTACGTAATGCTTGATTATATGTATCCAGATCTAAAAGGTTCTGAATATTCCTGCAATGACATTCTGTAAAAAAAATTTTTAAAAAGCTGTGGGCTACGTCGACAATTACTGTACATGATTAATATCCGAGACCCTGAATGAAAATGAGTTCTGATGACTAATTGTGCTCTCTAATATCATTTATCCTCCTTTAATCTGATTTCTTATGTGCTGAGAAGCAGGTTCTTAAAGGTTGCTCCCAACCTTCTCCATAGAGGTCAGAGGTCAAGTCAGCCAAATCCTAGATCGTAAATAGAGAAAAAGACTAATTTCTCTAACAGACACGTGAACGTACAACGCACAAGACACATGAAAAGCATTAGAAATACATAAACAGGACATCTCAGTGCTCCGAAAGCAGCGCTAAAGCAGCACTAAAGCGACATGTAAAATGTGAAGAGCTCGGTTCCTTCCTGTGATCTCAAAAATCGAACATGACAGAACGTTTCTCAAAGCCCGAAAAACCACCCAACAAAGACTCTTCCCGCTGTCATCAAAGGATGAAACCTGGAGCTGCTCTGGTGATAACTAAACTGGCTCTGACTTTGAGGGATTATGTCATTTTGGTAGAAATTGTATACAGCTAGGGTTTAACCTCACTCTCTTGTTAACATTTCTATAACATAAAATCAATTCGTACATCCAGGAAGATTGAGTTTCCACTTTTAGCAGTTTGAAGTTTTGGCTTTCCGTGTCAGCTGCAGCCTTGAGTTTTGAGAAGCAGGCTGGTAAGTGGGAGAAAGTCAGATCTCCTGCATGAATGGGAAATCATGCTGTGTATGCGACTGCGGCTAGACCTGTATATGTTAGACGCTACTGTAATAAAAGGGTGCGCCATTTGCAGGCTGTTTATTCCAGTACACTGTGTGCCAAACCATTCGCTTGTGTGTTAAGTCCACAGAATGGCAATATGAAACACACCTGGCAGTTAAGGTAGCCGGTCTTGATAAAGCTGTCTGTCTGAAAGTGTGTGAGAGTCCACAGCTTTATCATTTGAAAACTAGTAAAACTGCAATGTTTGGAAGCATGTTACAGTCCTCTGCCAGGTTGAGAATGAATGAATTCAGTGAAATTAACATGTAGTTTACCGAAATTGGTCTACGTTTTCTGGATAAGAGTGCTCTGTTGTGCTCTTACTAACATTACGACTCCGGCAGTGAAGAATACCCTCTTCTGCAAAGCTTTTTTTCCAGGGAAACCCATCATTATCCACAGCGCTGTACAGGTGCGGGTCTTGTGAAATGAAAATAGTCGATGATTCCAGTATTTTTTTTTTTTTCCCTGGTCGGAGTTGGCTGCATGTTTTGTAAAGTGGTGCAATGTGCCTTGGTCAGCCAACTTCTTTTTTTTTTTTTTTTTTTCTTCTTGGGCTTGGTGTTCATCTTTCTGATGTTAGTCTCTGGGTGATGGTGTACAAAGTATAGTATGAAACATGCTATACAAATAAAGTCTGATTGAAAAGAAAGCGAAAGAAAAACAATAAGAATCACAATTCTTTTATGAATCTTCATTTTATTTTATTTTTTTCACCCACCCACTTTTTGCTATGATAACATTTTGCTCACCATCATATTGCTTGAGGTCAGGGGATAAAGCAGCAGTGCAGGAGAGCATGTAGCGTGACCAGAGGATTGGAAACAACTGCCTCATTGTACCATGCTAATTTGGAACAGAAATCAAAGCTAAACATTTACACAGTTACCCTTTAATGTTCAACTACCTGTTGCCATTTGCACACATACGCATTTTGTACTATAACAGTGGACCTTTCGGTAGACAATAGACAAATAGATATATGTACAGTACAATGTGCAGTATATAGGATAATCCAATCCAGTCATACAGCATGCATACATATATATATATATCTTTACATAGAGAGGGAGTTTATAGAATCATGTCTGTCATCGTATGTACATTTGCATCTCACTTGCAAGATACAATCTGGCAGAGATGTTTTGGGCTTCTAACCCACACACACACACACACACACACACACACACACACACACACAGTGACTATCAGTGATGACGCAGGACTATCTCTCATTTCCTTATTTAACCAGAGCTGAGCGTCGCAGAGCCTACAGTACTTTCCTGTCCAAGTGAATATGATCAATAAACACAGATGATAACAGAGGACAGGAGAGTAGTTTTGCTCTGCCTCACTTGCTTCTTATACTGATATTATCTCCCTCTCCTTTTCTTTTTATCGGTCCTCCTCTGTTTTTCACAGTGAATCTATTTTTTTTTTTTTTTATCTATCTCTGGCTCTGTGTTATAAGACTCCTTCTTTCCGTTTATCTTTCCACCTTTCTCCCTCCCTTTCTGTGTCTCAATCTTTCTACCTGACTGCTGAGGGATAGGGACTGCAGCTTGATGTAGACTAGACGTTTGGAAATCATTGTGTTTCCATGACAAACAAGCCCTTCTGTGTATTTGGTGTGCCTTTGTTGTGTGCAGCCATGTAATTTGTCTGTTTTTGTATGTGTGCATGTGTGCTTTCCTTTGTCAGTGTTATGTATATATTTATATATATACTGTATATCATTCCTGTCTCAGTGTGTCGTCTGCGTGTTTGTCTTCGCGTGCCGTATGTGTTCGTAACTCACAGTCTCAGAGAGAGAGTGTATCCGTGTGTGTGTGTGTGTGTGTGTGTGTGTGTGTGTGTGTGTGTGTGTGTGTGTGTGTGTGTG